>NW_023266444.1:0-1339 GCF_013103735.1 Etheostoma cragini
GATAGATAGATAGATAGATAGATAGATAGATAGATAGATAGATAGATAGATAGATAGATAGATAGATAGAAATCCATTAAATGGGAAACTATAATGTTCCAGCAGCAACATCTGTCCCACAGCACAGAATATAAATATAATAAAATACTAGTAATCAATACATATACATGCTATATACATGAAATAATATTTTGATAAAATACAAGAACTAATATTAGGATATGGACACGATAGGAATAAAATAAATGTACAACTGCTTGTCTGTAGATAAACAACCTGTGCAGGTTGATAAGTACAGGATTGTAGTTTTTATGTTGTTAGCTGCTCAGTTTCCTTATGTTGCGTTGACGTGTTTTCAGCTTATTTATGTTTATAGTTTCCGATAAAAACCTTCTGATGAAAACAACATTGGATCTTAAAATAAAACATGACTCACATGACCTATTTCCCACTGAGCCAATTATCAAAAGGGTAATTACAAAGATCCAAGGTGTTTATTGTCATTACGATAACAAATTATGCAATGAAATGCTCGTATCCTCCCGCCCCCAACAGTGCAACATGAACAACAATAGAAGGAAATCTATTCAATAAATCCAAATAACAAATAAGACAACCTATAAACATATGAATAAATAACATGCTGTAGTTATATAACAGCTGACCGAGTTGTGTGAGCAGCCAGGCTTGTACGAGAAGAGATGAATAAGACGTGAGTCATGACCCAACTGGTTGTTCCTTTCTGATCGGGCTGCTGTGAATGAGAAGTCGACCGGACTTCAGAAAGTAGATTACAGAAACTTTCCCATCGTGGCCACGCCCCCCGTCGACATTAAGTAGGCCACTGATTGGCAGACGTGGGTCAAACCAGGAAGAAGCTGCAACAGTTAAAATAGTCTGAGACACGTCTGACAATCAATTAAAAACTCATAAATAAAAACGTCTATAGACGTCCTGGACTTTCATCTGCAAGAAGACATTAATACTGTATCTGAAGTCTCTTTATATAGACCTTAGTGGTCCCTAATACTGTATCTGAAGTCTCTTTATATAGACCTTAGTGGTCCCTAATACTGTATCTGAAGTCTCTTTATATAGACCTTAGTGGTCCCTAATACTGGATCTGAAGTCTCTTTATATAGACCTTAGTGGTCCCTAATACTGGATCTGAAGTCTCTTTATATAGACCTTAGTGGTCCCTAATACTGGATCTGAAATCTCTTTATATAGACCTTAGTGGTCCCTAATACTGTATCTGAAGTCTCTTTATACATACCTTAGTGGTCCCTAATACTGGATCTGAAGTCTCTTTATATAGTCCTTAGTGGTCCTTAATACT
>NW_023266445.1:0-498 GCF_013103735.1 Etheostoma cragini
TTACTTAAAATCCATGGAGTTACAGCCGGGTCGGGGACAGTTGAAACAGCTGTTTCATCCGTCCCGACATAGACATATGACATTACAGCCTGTTTTGCTTCTTGTGTAAACAAGCATGAAGTATGAAAGTTTGGGATAGTGAAGAACACTAACTGGTCTACTGAATAAGCATGTAGCCAAACCTTTAAATAAAAAACCCTCGTTAATTATCGAAAAAATTTGACCACTAATGAAGTTTACTTTCAACCATCAAAACTTGTTTATTGGCTGTAACTCCGTGATAAAAGGAAATAACAGGGAGATATTTGGCTGATAGAAGGCATGCTCTATGTTCAGACCTAAGGAAGTCTGTCTATCATCATTGCACTCGGAGAAAACTGGAATGTTTCATCCATCCCGCGTTTCAATCGTCCCGGCTCTCCTCTAATATGAATAGCTTAGATGAGACGTGAAATCTATTGCATAAAAAAAAGGGGGCTGAACAACTTCACATTAAAA
>NW_023266445.1:508-595 GCF_013103735.1 Etheostoma cragini
AAATGCATTGATGAAAAGCATGTTCAGAAAACCTTGTATAATATGATAGTAAGGCATCAAAATGCCTAAATATGGATTGTTATAGCC
>NW_023266445.1:605-1002 GCF_013103735.1 Etheostoma cragini
GCAGTTTAGTGAAACAACGAAATTTTGAGGTCTCTAAAGTAACTTTCATATTGAGTAGTAATCTTGTAGTTTGACCATCAAACACTCTGTTCTGCTGTTAAGATAATCACGGTCCTGACATTATGTACACGAAAACTATGGTAGGCTATGATCTGGAAAATGAAAAGGTAATGAAATGCTGTGTGTGTGGATCGCTGTAAGATATCGTGAAACAGATCATTGGTCTCACTGTTTTAACAAGTATGATGCAGACAGGTGATGTTGTTACAAATATATTTTAATTTTATTCAGTATAATTGAATGATGTTGTAGTAATTAACACCGTATTTAGTATGTTTCAAAATGCAGTTGTAGTATCAGCAGTAATACATTACAGGAAATCATATCAACAGTACAA
>NW_023266445.1:1012-2098 GCF_013103735.1 Etheostoma cragini
AATTAAAAAGAAAATTAAAAATGTGAAAAAAAGATCCAACACCATGGGGACACATTGGACAACTAGAAAGAAACTTTCAAATCATTCAAAACACAAATGCATGAAAAAAGAAGAGTTTCCAAAAACAAAGTAAAGTAAAAAAACTGGCAAATAGCCATAACAGTCTGTAAAGATGGTAGCTGAGGTTAAGAGATGAATAAAAAGACAAGGAAAAAAACGGTTTTGGTCCTATTAACAAAAGTAAGTGAGTATAACATGTATCAATAACAAATTGGTTACTTGCTTAACCAAAATCCATAATGCCTTAACAATAACTGTTTTCTACTACTTCTACATCGGTCATACAGTATATCTGTGAGAAAACAGATCATGAGGGAAAGGAAGGGTTGATGTACAAATAAATAAATAAATGATATGAATTATGATGAAATGAAAATTAAGCATACACTTCTGAGGCATATAAGTTAGATATTATTGAATAAATAAAATAAAATTGTTGTCATACTCTTTGGAAAGACAGCCAGTGTGCCCGATGGGTCAATACAGTATGTTTCCAATGGTTTAATTAATATATAAATAAATAAAAAGAACCTAGAAAAATACAATACTTCAATTCTTGTTAAAGCAAAATCTATAGTACCTAAACAGTAATTGCTTATCTACTAGTTCTTTAAGGCTGGGCCAACAATATACAGTCGTGTAAGAAAGTGTTTTGTGATGATCTGAAACATTTAGGTATCACACCTAAATGTTTCAGATCATCAAACACATTTAAATATTAGTCAAAGTTAACACAAGTAAACAGAAAATGCAGTTTTGGAATGAAGGTTCTTATTATTAAGGGAAAACAAAAGCAACCTTAGCAGCAACAACTGCAATCAAGCGTTTGCAGTACATTGTGCATTGACTCTTTTACAGCGCTGTGGAGGACTTTCCGCCCACTCATCTTTGCAGAATTGTCTTCATTCAGCCACACTGAAGGGTTTTCAAGCATGAACTGGCATCTCAATAGGACTCAGGTCAGGACTTTGACTAGGCCACTCCAAAGTCTTCATTTTGTTTTTCTTCAGCCATTCAGAGGTGGAC
>NW_023266445.1:2108-2279 GCF_013103735.1 Etheostoma cragini
TTTGGATTGTTGTCCAATGCAGAACCCAAGTTTGCTTCAGCTTGAGGTCACAGCAGATGGCCGGACATTCTCCTTCAGGATTTTTTAGTAACAGCAGAATTCATGGTTCCATTTATCACAGCAAGTCTTCCAGGTCTTGAAGCAGCAAAACAGCCCCAGACCATATTACTA
>NW_023266445.1:2357-2573 GCF_013103735.1 Etheostoma cragini
TTCCAAAAAGTTCAGCTGTTGTCTTGTCAGTCCAGAGCATTTCCCCCAAACATCTTGGGGATCATCAAGATGTTTTCTGGCAAAAATGAGACGAGCCTTCATGTTGTTTTTACTCAGCAGTTGTTTTTTGTCTTGGTACTCTGCCATGTAGGCCATTTTTGCCCAGTCTCTTTCTCGTGGTGGAGTCATGGACACTGACCTGAAGTGAGGCAAGTG
>NW_023266445.1:2583-2695 GCF_013103735.1 Etheostoma cragini
GTTCTTTGGATGATGTTGTGGGTCTCTTGTGGCCTCTTGGGGTATATTTGGTCGGCAGGCCACTCCTGAGAAGTTATGTCTTAACAGAGCCATGTAGTTTGGGATTTTAAAA
>NW_023266445.1:2705-2829 GCF_013103735.1 Etheostoma cragini
ATTAACTGCATTTTGTGTTTATTTGTGTTATCTTTGTCTTATATTTAAATTAGTTTGATTTGAAACATTTAGGTGTGATAAACATGCAAAAAAATAACCAATAAGGAAGGGAGCAAATACTTTT
>NW_023266445.1:3023-3332 GCF_013103735.1 Etheostoma cragini
GCTACACATTGGCAGCGTGGCGTGAGCGTTGAAGTTTTTGTTAGGTGGCAGCTGCATGGCGTTTTCTATGTCTTTGTACACCAGAAACGTGTCTGACGCGGTGCTGTTGCTGCTACTAACCTCGTCTAACGTGTCCGTATGTTTCACATAAACATAACCATAAATATATACTGATCTTATTACAGCAAAGACAATGTTGTCACTATTGACAGCAAAAGAGACTACAGAATATTTTGTTCTGTAGTGACAGGTGCAAGATTAAAAAATTGATAATAGATACTTTCAAACATCAAGATGTCATTTATTAAT
>NW_023266445.1:3342-3513 GCF_013103735.1 Etheostoma cragini
ATTACTATTAATGTATTTTTAATATTCTATTTTTGCCTGGAAGCGCTTCCAATACGCTTGCGTGTTGCTAGAAAAATAGGTGTCGGTTCTATTTTTAGCATGCACGTTTTCATGTGTGCCTGAGACGTGCGTGTCACGCAGGCAGTGTGCAGGCTCTAACCTGTTGACATA
>NW_023266445.1:3523-3842 GCF_013103735.1 Etheostoma cragini
TAAAAACTGACACGGCACGCAGCTGCCACACTCACTCCACGCTCACGCCACGCAGGCAGTGTGCAGCCAGCCTAAGCCCTACCATCACAGCCTTTTTACATGGTGGTTAGACTAATATCCCATTTCCGGTTCAAGCTGCAGTCGCCTGTACTGACACACAGTCATTTTAATCGTCAGCCTAACATTTAGCTCAGTTTACTGAATTTTTTTTTTTACATCTGTCCTATCATCCAGATTCAGTTAGTTCAGATGCATGTAGCAACTAAAGTAACTGCAAGGTTTTCCCCTTCATCTGACATGAAGAGGGAAAACAGAAAAG
>NW_023266445.1:4111-4339 GCF_013103735.1 Etheostoma cragini
CAACAGGCTTATGTTAAATGTGTTATCTCGACATTTAGCTCAATTTACTGAGCCTCAAGATAAATTAATGCAGGGTTATCATTGACTTTGAAGGAACATAGGGTTGGAATCACTTGATTGCTTTCTGATTAGAAGACCATCACAGGAACATTAGGTCTTGACTAGTTCTTTTGACAAGGTTTATTTAACCAAGTCATTCTTTTGGAAGACAAAACTTTCAGTTTTAAT
>NW_023266445.1:4431-4628 GCF_013103735.1 Etheostoma cragini
CACATGTGAAAATCCTTTAACATGCCTACCAGCTGAAACCCCACACTAATAATTATCATTTTTGTTATATATATATATATATTCCATGTGATCCTTTCCTTTTCCTTCTATTCAATATATATTATATATTCAATATATATATATAGTATATAAAGAATGAAAGGGAAAGGATGAAAAATAAATTAATAAAACAAAAG
>NW_023266445.1:4638-4855 GCF_013103735.1 Etheostoma cragini
TGATGAAACACAAAATAAGCATACACTGTTTGAATTATATGAGGTATATGTCAATTATCAATGTTCCAAAATAAATTGGTGTCCTACAGTCAGTGTCCAGGTGTCAGTAGTATAATTTGCTAGCTGTTGAGTCCGTCCATTTTTGGCACAAACCTTAACCCTAAAAAAAACACAGTGTACTTGTGAAGATGTAAGGGGCTGTAACATTGTGACCTGT
>NW_023266445.1:5170-5298 GCF_013103735.1 Etheostoma cragini
GTTCACCTAATCCCTTTGCCAAACGATCCCTACTGAACCGTGCACAGCATTGGATGCAAAGCTGTGGACGTAGGACAACGAAGCGGCTCTTAAAAAGCGAAAATAGAAAGTTGTTGTAATAAACTGCA
>NW_023266445.1:5308-5618 GCF_013103735.1 Etheostoma cragini
AAAGCAAGTTCAAAAGTCACATAATCCACAATAATACAATACCTTGAACACTGTTGCATGGCCACACAACATTTCTGTCCAGGGCCATTTTACTAGTTTAGGAAGGCTACATGACGTTCAGCCTTCTTTAAAGTCCTGATGGTCTCCACTGTGTGAATTGGAGTAATCACAGCAGAGTCAGACCTGCAGCAAAAACATCATTTAAATGACAATGTGCTGCTAGCTGTAACAACGGTGTTGCAAACATGCTGCATTATTACAAAGTGAATACAAGAATAAATACACAATTAAAGCAATATAAAAAGCACAT
>NW_023266445.1:5628-5858 GCF_013103735.1 Etheostoma cragini
AACCATTACCTTCCGTTAGAAGAGTCTTCAGCGCTGTCAGGTAGGCTGGCGGTATTTCAGTTTTAGAGCCAGAGAGAAGGTGAGGCAAAGGCAGGCAGGTGTTATCTCATCCTCTGCTTTGAAGAATGACTGGGACTAGCATGAAGGTGAAGGTGTCCCTGTGTGGTCCAACAGTGATTGTCTGCCCATCGTCTGTCCATTGTTGATGGACAGTTAAGCTAACCAGATAG
>NW_023266446.1:0-1881 GCF_013103735.1 Etheostoma cragini
AAAAAAGTCAAAAAAAGTCATAGTATAGCATGTCGAAAAAAGTCAAAAAAAGTAATAATATAGTATGTCGAAAAAAGTTAAAAAAAGACATAGTATAGCATGTCGAAAAAAGTCAAAAAAAGACATAGTATAGCATGTCGAAAAAAGTCGAAAAAAGACATAGTAAAGTATGTCGAAAAAAGTCAAAAAAGACATAGTATAGTATGTCGAAAAAAGTTGAAAAAAGACATAGTAAAGTATGTCGAAAAAAGTCAAAAAAGACATAGTATACTATGTCGAAAAATGTCAAAAAAAGACATTGTATACTATGTCGAAAAAAGTCAAAAAAAGTCATAGTATAGCATGTCGAAAAAAGTCAAAAAAAGTAATAATATAGTATGTCGAAAAAAGTCAAAAAAAGACACAGTATAGTGTGTCTAAAGAATTAAAAATGTATAGTTCTTGATTTAAAGCAAGAAGAAGAATGTAAAGTCCTCTGGAGAATGCGGGCATTGATCCCGCTACCTCTCGCATGCTAAGCAAGCGCTCTACCATTTGAGCTAATTCCCCTTCTGACCAAAAGCCATAGTACGTCAACAAAAGAGATAATATAGTATATCGTAAAAAGACATAGTAAAGTATGTCAAAAAAGTCAAAAAAAAGACATAGTATAGTATGACGAAAAAAGTAAAAAAAAAGACATAGTAAAGTATGACAAAAAAACTCAAAAAAAGACATAGTAAAGTATGACAAAAAAACTCAAAAAAAGACAGTATAGTATGTCGAAAAAAGACAAAAAAGAACATAGTATAGTATGTCGAAAAAAGTCATAGTATAGTATGTCAAAAGAATTAAAAATGTATAGTTCTTGATTTAAAGCAAGAAGAAGAATGTAAAGTCCTCTGGAGAATGCGGGCATCGATCCCACTACCTCTCGCATGCTAAGCAAGCGCTCTACCATTTGAGCTAATTCCCCTTCTGACAGAAAGTCATAGTATGTCGAAAAAAGAAATAGTATAGTAAGTCGAAAAAAGTCAAAAAAGACATAGTATAGTATGTCGAAAAAAGTCGAAAAAAGACATTGTATACTATGTCGAAAAAAGTCAAAAAAGACATAGTATAGTATGTCGAAAAAAGACATAGTATACTATGTCGAAAAAAGTCAAAAAAGACAGTATAGTATGTCGAAAAAAGTCAAAAAAGACATAGTAAAGTATGTCGAAAAAAGTAAAAAATAGACATTGTATACTATGTCGAAAAAAGTCAAAAAAAGTCATAGTATAGTATGTCTTGATTTAAAGCAAGAAGAAGAATGTAAAGTCCTCTGGAGAATGCGGGCATCGATCCCGCTACCTCTCGCATGCTAAGCAAGCGCTCTACCATTTGAGCTAATTCCCCTTCTGACAGAAAGTCATAGTATGTCGGAAAAAGACATAGTATATTATATCAAAAAAAGTCAAAAAAAGACATAGTATAGTACGTCGAAAAAAGTCAAAAAAAGACATAGTATAGTATGGCGAAAAAAGTCAAAAAAAGACATTGTATACTATGTCGAAAAAAGTCGAAAAAAGACATAGTATAGTATGTGGAAAAAAGTCAAAAAAAGACATTGTATACTATGTCGAAAAAAGTCAAAAAAAGTCATAGTATAGCATGTCGAAAAAAGTCAAAAAAAGTCATAGTATAGCATGTCGAAAAAAGTTAAAAAAAGACATAGTATAGCATGTCGAAAAAAGTCAAAAAAAGTCATAGTATAGCATGTCGAAAAAAGTCAAAAAAAGTCATAATATAGTATGTAAAAAAAGTCAAAAAAAAGACATAGTGTAGTATTTCTAAAGAATTAAACATGTATAATTCTTGATTTAAAGCAAGAAGAAGAATGTAAAGTCCTCTGGAGAATGC
>NW_023266447.1:0-228 GCF_013103735.1 Etheostoma cragini
TATGTCGAAAAAAGCGATGAAAAAGCCATAGTATAGTAAGTCGAAAAAAGCCATAAAAAAGCCATAGTATAGTACGTTAAAAAAAGCAATTAAAAAGCCATAGTTAGCATGGTGAAAAAAGGGATAAAAAAG
Organism: Etheostoma cragini; assembly: GCF_013103735.1. Classification (NCBI taxonomy): domain Eukaryota; kingdom Metazoa; phylum Chordata; class Actinopteri; order Perciformes; family Percidae; genus Etheostoma; species Etheostoma cragini. The sequence continues at coordinate 133 of NW_023266447.1, forward strand.
CCATAGTATAGTATGTCTAAAAAAGCCATAAAAAAGACATAGTATAGTATGTCGAAAAAAGCCATAAAAAAGCCATAGTATTGCATGTCGAAAAAA
>NW_023266447.1:461-636 GCF_013103735.1 Etheostoma cragini
TAGTATAGTATGTCAAAAAATGCGATAAAAAGCCATAGTATTGCATGTCGAAAAAAGCGATTAAAAAGCCATAGTATAGCATGTTGAATAATGCGATAAAAAACATAGTATAGCATGTTAAAAAAGGGATAAAAAGCAATAGTATAGTATGCGAAAAAAGCCATAAAAAAGCCAT
>NW_023266447.1:1058-1216 GCF_013103735.1 Etheostoma cragini
GCGATTAAAAAGCCATAGTTAGCATGGTGAAAAAAGGGATAAAAAAGCCATAGTATAGTATGTCGAAAAAAGCCAAAACAAAGCCATAGTATTGCATGTCGAAAAAAGCGATAAAAAGCCAATATATATAGTATAGCTAAAAATGCGATAAAAAAGCT
>NW_023266448.1:0-1348 GCF_013103735.1 Etheostoma cragini
CAGACAGACAGACAGACAGAGACAGACAGACAGGCAGACAGACAGACAGGCAGAGAGACAGGCAGAGAGACAGACAGGCAGAGACAGGCAGAGAGACAGACAGACAGACAGACAGAGACAGACAGACAGACAGGCAGACAGACAGGCAGAGAGACAGACATATAGATAGATAGCGGCATCATCAGCGTAGCGACGAATCGGCAGGTTGGCAGTCAGACAGGTGGGCAGGCCGACAACAGACACTGAGACAGACAGACAGCAGAGACAGACAAACAGACAGAGACATACAGACATACAGACAGTAAGACTGACATAATCACAAACAAAAGAGGGAGAGACAAGACAGACAGAGAGACAGCTTAAGAGACAGACAGACAGACAGACAACAAGTCTGAAACAGATCGTACATCTCTGAAACTGTTCAATAGTACTGTGTGCAGGTGGGACCAGGTCTCAGGTGGGACCAGAACTCAGGTCAGTCTTACTTCTAATAAACCAAGGTTTCAAAAAGGTTTCAAAACGGGGCGAGAAGAGGTTGAAGAAATGACAGAGATGTTGGAAAAAAGACAAAACAAGCAAAAAATAAAATAAAATGTCAGAAAAAGAACAAAAATAGTCAAAAAAGTGACAAAAAAATGGAAAAAAGTCAGACCAGGTCCCTGATTACATCCCATACCTCAGACCAGGTCCCTGATTACATCCCATAACTCAGACCTGGTCCCTGATTACATCCCATAACTCAGACCAGGTCCCTGACTACACCCCATAACTCAGACCTGGTCCCTGATTACATCCAATAACTCAGACCAGGTCCCTGATTACATCCCATAACTCAGACCAGGTCCCTGATTACACCCCATAACTCAGACCTGGTCCCTGATTAAACCCCATAACTCATACCTGGTCCCTGATTACATCCTATAACTCAGACCTGGTCCTTGATTACATCCCATAACCCAGACCTGGTCTGGTTCTGGAAGAGATTTCCTCTGTTTGCCATCCATCCATCCATCCAACATTTTGCAAATGGTAAAAAAGTGACAAAAGAATTGAAAATAACAACAACAAACAAAACTCTTGGGGAAAAAACATAAAAACATCCTTTACTGCATGAAGCTGGAAACAGATAAAGTTGTTAAATGTACGTTGAAATAGAAAACGGGAGAAACGTTTTTAAAAAATGACGCAAAAATCGGAAAAAGCTGCAACCGAACCTGGAATAAAAATCAGACAATGCGTTTGAGGACCTCTGGTTTAGAGAAAATACACTTCCAGAACCAGACTGTTGAGCTGAATCAGAACTGAGCAGAAACACATGTAACCAGCCCCCCCCCCCCCCCCCCCCCCC
>NW_023266448.1:1448-2311 GCF_013103735.1 Etheostoma cragini
CCCCCCGCCCCCCCCCCGCCCCGTGTACCTGAGGCGCGATCCTTTGGGCGTGGCCACCCCGTAGCCCTTGGAGTCCAGGTTCCCGCCCACCTTCATGGTGTCGCAGGGCTTCCTCTGCTCGATGTACTCGTTCATGGAGGACTCCAGCAGGTAGGCGTACTTCCCCTTGGACTTCCGGACCCGGCTCACGCCCTCGTTGGTGTTCTTCACGAACACCGAGGGGTCCGCGCTCCGCATGTAGGACCACATCTTCTCAAAGACGGCAATCTTTGAGCGCTGAGGTCGGAACAGACCAAAACATAACAGGTTATCGGGGGGGTGAAACACGCCATGTTACATGTTATCATTTTATTTCACTTTTTGGGATACTGTTGTTGCTTTTTTGGAATATTTTTTGGGATATTTCTTCACTTTGTTGGGACAGTTTTTTGGGGGGAAAAGTTTGGGGTAATTTTTACATTTTTGTGACATTATTTTGGATATTTTGTCAGTTTTTGGGACATTTTGTCACCTTTTTGGGACATTTTCGGGATATCAATTTAGACTTTTGTACATTTTTGTACAGTTTTGTAAATTTTTTGTAATTCTTTTGTAAATTTTTTGTAAATTTTTTCTTTCTTTGTGGGGATATTATTGTCACTTTTTTGCTTTTTTAGGAATTTTATTTCACTTGTTTGGAATTATTTGTCATTTTTTGGGGGATATTTTTGGGCAATTTTTGTCTTTTTTTGGTGCTATTTTGTTGCTTTATTTGGACATTTTTGGAAAACATTCTTCATTCTTTTTTGGGGCAGTTTTGGGACATTTTTTGGGACGTTACAGTCCGGCGATAAAGCGCGGTCCCAAAGAGGGGGGGGGGGGGG
>NW_023266448.1:2388-2705 GCF_013103735.1 Etheostoma cragini
GCTGCGAATCTCTTACAAAAGTCATAGCCCCCCATTCCCGATCATTACACACGTTTTGATGTATTGTGTGTGTGCGTGTTGGCAACGCTCCGGGACTAGTAGCGGGACAAAAACCTGTATGAGAAACAATAGTCACTGAATAAAGTTTCTGGCTTTTTTGAGACACTCTTGTTTCTCATGTAGGGTAGAGATCAGATTCTCTGCCCAAGCCCTTTATATCTGTATATCTTTATATCTGTATATCTTCATATCTGTATATCTTTATATCTGTATATCTTTATATCTGAATATCTTTATATCTGTATATCTTTATATCT
>NW_023266449.1:0-3864 GCF_013103735.1 Etheostoma cragini
ACACACACACACACACACACAGAGTGACACTCACACACACACACACACACAGACACACAAACACACACATAGAGACGCAGACACATAGAGACACATATATACACACACACACATAGAGACACAGACACATAAACACACACACGCACATACACACACACATACACACACACACACACACAAACACACACAGTGACACACACACACACACACACAGACATAGAGACATAGACACATACACACAGAATTAGAACTGAATACACACTGAGCAGCCATGACTCTAATGGGAGACTCTGGATGTCCCCCATATTAAGATGACCTCAGCTTAATGAAGAGCATCATGTAACCACAGCATGTTGTCTCTGAAGGGGACACATGTGGTCCCGTCCCCAGTGACTCCACCAGGGACAGCATGTCCCATACCATGTTATATCTTTGAGAATCATCCAGTACCGTTATTGATCCAATCCAACCCTAACCCCCCAAACTCTTAGTGACTTCATGTTGGAAAGGAGTTCAACGTTCTCACAACGGGTTGAAGTGCAACGACTTACAATATTTATTCACTTTTATATCTGAATTATCAACATTCTAAATGAGATGAGCATTCTAAATGAGATGACCATTCCAAATGAGATGAACATTCTAAATGAGATTAACATTCTAAATGAGATGACCATTCTAAATGAGATGACCATTCCAAATGAGATGAGCATTCTAAATGAGATGAACATTCTAAATGAGATGACCATTCTAAATGAGATGACCATACTAAATGAGATGACCATTTTAAATGAGATGAGCATTCTAAATGAGATGAACATTCTAAATGACCTGAACATTCTAAATGAGATGAACATTCTAAATGACCTGAACATTCTAAATGAGATGAACATTCTAAATGACCTGAACATTCTAAATGAGATGAGCATTCTAAATGACCTGAACATTCTAAATGAGATGAACATTCTAAATGACCTGAACATTCTAAATGACCTGAACATTCTAAATGAGATGAACATTCTAAATGACCTGAACATTCTAAATGAGATGAACATTCTAAATGACCTGAACATTCTAAATGAGATGAGCATTCTAAATGACCTGAACATTCTAAATGAGATGAACATTCTAAATGAGATGAACATTCTAAATGAGATGAGCATTCTAAATGACCTGAACATTCCAAATGAGATGAACATTCTAAATGATATGAGCATTCTAAATGACCTGAACATTCTAAATGAGATGAACATTCTAAATGAGATGAACATTCCAAATGAGATGAGCATTCTAAATGAGATGAACATTCTAAATGAGATGAGCATTCTAAATGAGATGAACATTCAGTGACATCACATAAGGGAGTCCTGCAAAGTTGGTCAGATCATAGTGTATATATATACACATAGTATATATACACATAGTACATATACACATAGTACATAGAGTGGTCACGTTGATTACTCTAACAACATCCATTGAGTCTCAGTCCTGGCTCCATTATGGTTTAATGGTTTCTGTCTGGGTCTGAATCGGGTCTGATACCGAGACCAGGATTTTGGCCAGTATCGGCCCCGATACCGAGACCGGCGATACCGATGTTCCGTCTCCAGAGTGAACCGTAGCTGAGCGTGCCGTGTGTTTTCCGACCAATCAGAGCTGATGGGGACGATGGGCTTCCCCCAGGAGGAGGTGAAGAAGGCGCTGGAGGGTCAGGAGTACAACGAGGTGACGGCCATCTACCTGCTGCTGGGGAGGAAGGGCGCCGAGGTAGGCCCCCCCCCCACCCCCCCCCCCTCTGGACTCACACAGAAGGGGGGGGGGGGTTCTACTTCTTACTCATATATCTTATGTACTTTGTCTTTTCTTTACTGTGTTTTGGTTTTTAATGCCACACTGTGAAGCACATTTAATTTACAAATCTTCTTCTTCTTCTTATTATTATTATTACTATTACTATTATTATTATTATTATTAACATATTTTCAGCTTATCACAACGACTGTAAGTGGGAGGAAACTGTAGTTGAGCCAGTTCTTTTACCCACAATCCCCTCTGCTGTGACTGTCTCCCAGGGCAACGGCAGCAGCCACCTGCTCCACAAGTCTCGGCCCAGCAGCGACCTCAACAGCTCCGGCCAATCCCCCGCCCACTCTCGCAGCGCCTCGGCCAATCAGAAGCAGCGGCGCTTCAGCGACCACGGTGAGTTTCTGTCCAGACGTCGTCCCAGGTGATTGTTCAATTTAAAGGCTTCTAGGTTCCTTCTCTGGGACACCTACCCCCTGCAGTCCTCCAAAGTACTCCTAGGGGGACACATACACCCTGCAGTACCCCAAAAGGGGACACGTAGGCCCTGCAGTCCTCCAAAGTACCCCTGGGGTGACGTGTACCCCCCATTTGAGAAAAACTGTGTTAGAGTACATTTTCATTATTATTAATATAAAGTCCTAATCCTAAAGTCCAGGACTGGTTTGAGGGGGTCTGTAGGGCTGAAGGCTCTCAGCGGGCTGGACATCAGAATCGGAGTACTAACCCCAGATCTGTGTGTGCTCTCTGTCCCTGGTCTCAGTGGCGCCCTCCATCCCCCCACCTGTCGCCTACACCAAGCGCGGGCACGCCAACAGCGTGGAGAGCGACCGGAAGGACGCGTCGCCCAGCGGGGCTCCAGACCGCCGGAGGTCCGCCACCGCCTCAGGGGTGAGAGGATCCACATTCTGCTAGACCAGGTCCAGCAGCATGTTCAACTGCCTGGAACCACATGACCTAAAACCTTGTTTGTTTCATTCATTCATTCATTCATTCACATTCACCCCAAACGATGAATGAATCTCTGTGTTGTTCAAGCTTTGTTATATAAACGTGTCTGTCTGTCTGTCTGTGTGTGTGTGTGTGTGTGTGTGTGTGTGTGTGTGTGTGTGTGTGTGTGTGTGTGTGTGTGTGTGTGTGTGTGTGTGTGTGTGTGTGTGTGTGTGTGTGTGTGTGTGTGTGTGTGTGTGTGTGTGTGTGTGTTTCAGAGCATTACTCGGAGGAACACGTACGTCAACGAGAGGACAAGCATTGATCGCCATTCGGCAGCTGTTCCCAACGGGAAGGACGGCAGGTGAGAGGACACAACGGAGACATAACGGAGACATAACGGAGACATAACGGAGACATAACAGAGACATAACAGAGACATAACGGAGACATAACAGAGACACAACGGAGACATAACAGAGACACAACAGAGACATAACGGAGACATAACAGAGACACAACGGAGACATAACAGAGACACAACAGAGACATAACGGAGACATAACAGAGAAACAACGAAGACACAACCAAGATGTTAACAGTACCCCCCCCGCCCTCAGAAATGGCACATGCTAAGGGAAGCTCATTGAGCTGTACCAGCTGGGATTCTGCATCATAACAAAACCACGTCCCTTATATCTGTGACCCAGATTATGAGATAACACAAACACACACTCTTCATTATTATAAAACACGCTTCATCTCTTTTAAAATGATCAGAAACTGTCTCCTCCCATCGAGAGTCTCACGCTCCAGGACCTCTACAGGCCTAACTAATCTGTCCCTGTTCCAGTCTCCCCGAGGTACCTGCAGCGTCCCCGTCCTTATCGCCGGCGGCAACCGTCTCCTCCGCACGCCCCCGCCATGTGAAGTCCATGTCGGCGTCGGGACATCCCATGAAGTCCTGCCTGCCCCCCATCGACGACAACGTGGAGTACCAGAGGTCCGTCACAGTCTCTCTTCTAGTGTGTGTGTGTGTGTGTGTGTGTATATGCCCCTGTATTTTAACATAGGGGGTGTATACTTATGCCCCTGTATTTTAACATAGGGGGGTGTATATTTATGCCC
>NW_023266450.1:0-2256 GCF_013103735.1 Etheostoma cragini
TTTTTAATTTTTTATTAACATATATTTTTTTAGTGACTTATTTTGCACACACTTTACAAACACATCTTTATGCATCTTACAATACACCCTTATCTTTTTTTGTATTTTTTTCAGTTGTTTGAATATTAAAGTCTTGAAATGCTATCAAGTTTGCCTGTTCATTCATTCCTACTAATATAACTTTTGTATGTTTGTACGTGTGTATATACAGTACATACACACAAATGGTACGGGTGTTGGTTTGTTTTAAAGGTTAGGGGAATCTAACCTTTTCTTAACGTTCTGGGAACATCGTTTATGGTTACAGCGAACGTTCCCCTAACGTTAAGAGACCGTTCGCGGAGGGTTGCAACGCTAAAGGAACGTTCCCCTAACGTTCTCTAAAGGTTGCAACGTTAAGGGAACGTTCTCCTAACGTTCGCTAAAGGTTGCAACGTTTTCGGAACGTTCGCCTAACGTTCTCTAAAGGTTGTAACTTTTAGAGAACGTTAGGGGAACGTTCCGAGAACGTTCGCTGTAACCAAAAACGAACGTTCCGGGAACGTTAAGAAAACTTTCCAATTAACCTACAGACAACCAAACTGCAACCAAAAAAAACCTTTAGGGAACGTTCCCACAACCAAAAACGAACGTTCCCAGAACGTTCTGGGAACCAGAAATTGTTAGCTGGGAAGCTGAAGAAACCCTAAACGTTAACGGGACAGATCCGCAGACCTGATTGACTGACTGCCTGACGGAGCGGGAGCGAGAGAGGGAGAAAGAGAGAGAGAGAGAGAGGCCGAGGTAGCGCATTTCTCCATGTTGTGTGTGTGTGTGTGTTGAATTGATCCGAGCGGGTTTGTAGGCGGGGGGGGGGCGTTGTGATTATTACAGAACGCTGCGCGGCCAGTTGAGGAGTTGTATTCAATCCGTGCACAGATATTGACTCATATTACTCGTAAAATACTTGTACTCAGCAAAAGTGCTTTATCCGTACCGGATACTCGTTTCAACCGGATACTCGGATCACCCCTAATATGTAGCCTGTTAGCCTTGTTTTGTGCCCTTAAGCCCTTATATGAAGAAAGTACATGCAACTAGTTAGGGCTTTAGTCTAGCATTGTCTCAAATTAACTAGACTGCGGGGGGAAATTGTTGTCTATAGTCTGTTAATGTTCAATGTCTGTGGTCAATTTGGCAGCATTTATTAAATAAAAATATATATTGGGAAAAAAACAGGGGTGAGGTTTTGTGTGTGTGTTTTCTAATTAAGCTCTCTTTGTGTTTATTTTAGAATGGCACTTCAAAAAGTTGTATCTGAGCGCCCACAGACCCCTTATTCGAGGCCTCCTCCACTCCACGTCACTGTGGTGGCAATGAGGGATGAGAGGCGGGTGGTGTCCTGGGGTTTTAATGAGGAGAGCTTGGTTGTCAAGGCCTTGACAACCAAGCTCAACAGGCTTGTCATCATCAGTGATGGGTGCAGCCTGATTAAAATAACCTTGTTTGAGGCCTTTGCAGGAAGAGTGAGCCAAGGCGGAGCATATATAATGCGTGGCTACAGCCTGCGCGGTGAGGCCACACCCTTTGCAATTAATATAACAAAAGAAACGCAGTTCTTCAGGTCTGCCCCGGTGGAGGTGACAGAGGAGCTGCGCACAAGAGCACAAGAACTTCTACGCCCCACCTCAACACTCACTGCAGTAAAGGACGGAAACAGTAAAGAGGGGTTCCTCACAGTACAGGGAGAGGTGGTAGAGGTACGTTTAGAATTTTTTTTTTATTATGGGCTTTTAGTACAACATGTCTATTTGACAATGATACATTGTATTGTTTTTAGATCTCTGCTGTAAAAATGGTAAAGGTGGGAAAAGAGACGGTGCCATTGAAGACGGTGGTGCTGGAGAAGGTAAGCTATTTAATGTCAGCTTGTGTTTGGACCGATGATTATTAACCTTTTCTGAAACATGTACTGCTACAGGCCTACAGCTTCATATAGTTGAATGTTACTTTTGCTATTATTTTGACGAAATATTTATGGAAATGGGAGCAAAGAAATTCTCATATTTTTCTTTCTTTCTTTTTTTTTTAAAGGACAAAGCACAGGTGTCCATAACTCTGTGGCGGGAGGCAGCCCTGTTCCCCTTTGATATAGGCAACGAGGCCAGGCTGACACACCTGAGGGGACACCAGTCCTCGTATGGCTGCCGTGTCCAGTCAACAAACTTTACAGTTTGGGAGGTAGGTTTTATGATAATGTTTTATGATTTTATACAT
>NW_023266451.1:0-2183 GCF_013103735.1 Etheostoma cragini
TGTGTGTGTGTGTGTGTGTGTGTGTACGTGTGTCCAGCATGCGTCTTCAGACGTGGAGAGGATGATTTTGGGGAATAAGTGTGACATGAACGACAAGAGACAAGTGTCCAAGGAGAGAGGAGAGAAGGTAGGAGACTAAAGTTATACTATGTTATATTATTTATATACATACACAGTATATATTTATAAACTATATATATATTTTATATACAGTATGTATAAAGTATAAAGAGTTTAATTTCCTGTTTCTTCAGCTCGCCATCGATTACGGGATCAAGTTCCTGGAAACCAGCGCCAAGTCCAGCCTCAACGTGGAGGAGGCGAGTCATGACTCAGCATTTCTTATTACTCAGCCCTCATGACTCAGCATTTATCATGACTCAGCCCTTATCATGACTCAGCCCTTATCATGACTCAGCATTTATCGGCATTTATCGTGACTCAGCATTTATCATTACTCAGGATTTATCACAACTCAGCATTTATCATGACTCAGCATTTATCATGACTCAGCATTTATGATTACTCAGCATTTATCATGACTCAATATGTATTATTACTCAGCATTTCTCACGACTCAGCATTTATTAGTACTCAGCATTTATCACGACTCAGCATTTATCATTATTCAGCATTTATTATTACTCATCATTCATCACGACTCAGCCTTTATTATTACTCAGCATTTAGTATTACTCAGCATTTATCACGACTCAGCATTTATGTCTTTCACGTGACTTTAGCATGATTTTAGCATGACTTTAGCGGAACTTTAGTATGACTTTAGCGTGACTTTAGTATGACTTTACCGTGTCTTTAGCGTGACTTTACCGTGATTTTAGTGTGACTTTAGCGTGTCTTTAGCTCGACTTTAACGTGACTTTAGTATGACTTTAACGTGACTTTAGTATGACGTTACCGTGACTTTAGCGGGACTTTAGTATGACTTTAGCATGACTTTAGCGTGACTTTAGCATGCTTTTAGCATGACTTTAGCGGAACTTTAGCGTGACTTTAGTGTGACTTTAGTATGACTTTAGCGTGACTTTAGTATGACTTTACCGTGTCTTTAGCGTGACTTTACCGTGATTTTAGTGTGACTTTAGCGTGTCTTTAGCGTGACTTTACCGTGATTTTAGTGTGACTTTAGCGTGTCTTTAGCTCGACTTTAACGTGACTTTAGTATGACGTTACCGTGACTTTAGCGGGAGTTTAGCATGACTTTAGCATGACTTTAGCGTGACTTTAGTATGACTTTAGCGTGACTTTAGTATGACTTTAGCGCGTCTTTAGCATGACTTTAGCGTGACTTTACCGTGATATTAGTGTGACTTTAGCATGTCTTTAGCTTGACTTTAGCGTGACTTTAGTATGACGTTACCGTGACTTTAACGTGACTTTAGTATGACTTTAGCGTGACTTTAGCGGAACATTAGCGTGACTTTAGCGTGACTTTACCGTGTCTTTAGCATGACTTTAGCGTGACTTTACCGTGATATTAGTGTGACTTTAGCGTGTCTTTAGCTTGACTTTAACGTGACTTTAGTAAAACGTTACCGTGACTTTAGCGGGACTTTAGTGTGACTTTACCGTGTCTTTAGCGTGACTTTACCGTGATATTAGTGTGACTTTAGCGTGTCTTTAGCTTGACTTTAACGTGACTTTAGTATGACGTTACCGTGTCTTTAGCGTGACTTTAGTATGAATTTAGTATGACTTTACTGTGTCTTTAGCGGGTCTTTAGCGTGACTTTAGTATGACTTTACCTTTACTTAAGCGGGACTTTAGTGTGACTTTAGCATGACTTTAGCGTGACTTTAGCATAACTTTAGTGTGATTTTAGCATGACTTTAGCGTGACTTTAGTGTGACTTTAGCATGACTTTAGCATGACTTTAGTGTGACTTTAGCATGTCTTTAGCGGGTCTTTAGCGTGCCTTTAGCATGACTTTAGCATGACTTTAGTGTGACTTTAGCATGACTTTAGTGTGACTTTAGCGTGACTTTAGTGTGACTTTAGCATGACTTTAGCGTGACTCAGCAGTGACTGAGATGTTTACGATGTGTTTTCTCTGCAGGGGTTTTACATCCTGGGCAGAGACATCATGACTCGGCTCAACAGGAAGATGGTGAGTTACAAGATGTGGGTGGGAGATAGAGGGGTAGAGGGAGATGGGGGGGGGG
>NW_023266451.1:2228-7713 GCF_013103735.1 Etheostoma cragini
GGGGGGGGGTAGATGGGGGGAGATAGAGAGATAGAGGGAGAATAACCTTATTGTGTCTGTGTCCTGCAGAGCGACAGCAGCCCATTGGCTGGAGGAGGACCAATCAAAATCACAGAGTCTCGCTCTAAGAGGAACTTCTTCAGATGTTCTCTCCTGTAGTCCAGAAGCTTCCGGAACATTTTGAGAGACACACACACACGCTCACAAACACATACACAGACAGACACACACACACAAAGATACCAAAGTGTTTTATCTGTAAAGTTGTATATCTTCATTTAAATGTTAAAAACCAAAGACTGAAGAACCTTCTACATATTATAATATAATATATATATTATATTATGTAGATTAGATTAGATTAGATATATAATCTGTTATTATACACACTTTTATATTGAAACATGCTTTGCTACTTAAAGTAATTAAGTTTTGAGTTATTTCCATTCATAAAGCACTTTAAAATCACAAGAACAGAAAATTATATTTTTATATTTATACATAGATGGAAATATAACAAGATTTAAATAGAAACAAGTTGAAACACAAGAAATAAGATGAACCGATAAAACCAAAAACATGTTACACAGAGTTAAAGGGTAAGTTCAGTATTTCACCATCACCAAACCCACCAGACTCCATGTAAATAATCACTACTTTTAGCGTGTATAGAGCAGCATATCTCCACCAGACTCCATGTAAATAATCACTACTTTTAGTGTGTATAGAGCAGCATATCTCCACCAGACTCCATGTAAATAATCACTACTTTTAGCGTGTATAGAGCAGCATATCTCCACCAGACTCCATGTTAATAATCACTACTTTTAGCGTGTATAGAGCAGCATATCTCCACATGTAAATGGGTGAATTAAGAGTTTATTCCAACCAGACCAGAGTGGTGATTGGTGGAACAGTGGAAAGATGAACCAAGACGGCTTTTGGTAGTTTTATTTAGTTTCTGTCCATATTGAATGAAGTGTGTTTTCCGATGATAAAAGTCGTGATTATTTACATGGAGTCTGGTGGTTTGGTGACAGTGATTTTGGGGCTGTTTTTAAACAAAAAGTGGTGTAGAAAGCATTGAAAGAAATGTACTAAAACAGGTAGAAAAAGTGTAGACATAAAGGGGCGGGGCTTATATAATTAATTTGTTATAAGTTTTTAATCAAAACATTTTCGGTGAATCTGAAAAATCATAAAAGTCTGAAGTAAAAACAGAGCCGCTAAGTTCTGCGTCTTTTTGTGTTTTTTTGTGAAATAACTGTTTTTTTTAACTTGGAGGAAAAAACTTTTCAAGAAGTTTTTTTTTATATTTCAAAGAACTTTTATTTGAATTCTTATTTTTGTATAAATCTGAATTTTTGTCATGTGTTAAGAGTTTTATTCATATGAAACTGTTTTATTTTAATATTTCCTGCTGCCTGAAGAATCAGAGATTAATTATAATTAGCAGTCATAATTAATAACTACAAGTATTAATTATAATATTAAAATGTTTATTTTCGGTGTTTTTGAGATTTTGAAGGAAGATAAAAGAAGTTTTTGTTTAAACGTGAAACGTGTTTACAGACTCACTGCAGCTTTATTAAAATAATAATACTGCATATTCATCTCTTGTGTCTTCTTCTGGTAAAAAGTTGCTGAACTGAGACTGACATTTTGGCGATGCCATGTTCATCTCGCTACGTCCTGCTACGTCATGCTATGTCCTGCTATGTCCTGCTACGTCCTGCTGTGTCCTGCTACGTCCTCCTACGTCATGCTGTGTCCTGCTGCGTCCTGCTACGTCATGCTATGTCCTGCTATGTCCTGCTACGTCCTGCTGTGTCCTGCTACGTCCTGCTGTGTCCTGCTACGTCCTCCTACGTCATGCTGTGTCCTGCTACGTCATGCTGTGTCCTGCTGCGTCCTGCTACGTCATGCTGTGTCCTGCTACGTCATGCTGTGTCCTGCTGCGTCCTGCTACGTCATGCTGTGTCCTGCTACGTCCTGCTGCGTCCTGCTACGTCATGCTGTGTCCTGCTACGTCCTGCTGCGTCCTGCTACGTCCAGCTACGTCCTGCTGCGTCCTGCTACGTCATGCTGTGTCCTGCTGTGCCTTGTAGTGCCCACAGCATCCTGCTATTCCATTAACTACTACAAAGAACTGCTACAAATTACTATTTTTTCTATTTTTGTTATTTCCACTTTTCATTCTAACCCCAACCGGCCCGTCAGACACCTCCTACCAAGAGCCTGGGTCTGGATCTGGGTCTGGGTCTGGGCCTGGATCTGGGTCTGGGTCTGGGTCTGGGTCTGGGTCTGGGTCTGACCGAGGTTTCTGCCTAAAAGGAGTTTTTCCTCTCCACTGTGGCCCTGTTGCTGCTCTGGAGGAGACTACTAGAACTGTTGGGTCCTTGTAAATTCTGGAGTGTGGTCTATCTGTAAAGCGTCTCGAGATAACTCTTGTCATAAATTGATACTATAAATAAAATTGAATTGAAATGAATTTATGAAAAAGTTTGTCAGAAGAATAAAATAATTTAATAGATAATAAGAGAAGCTTTTATTGTGGAAACCAGTTTATTTCCTGCTCTGTGATGTCATCGCAACAGCTGATGGTTTCTGTTTCCCTCTTTACTTTTAAAGCAAAACTTTAGTCGATCTTTATTGTTAATTCTACGTACAAAAAGTCAAAGTAAAGTGTGTCGAAAAGTACTAAAAGTCATAGTATTGTATGTCGAAAAAAGTACAAAAAGTCATAGTATAGTAGGTCGAAAAAGTACAAAAAGTGTTAGTATTGTATGTCGAAAAAGTACTAAAAGTCATTGTATAGTATGTCAAAAAAGTACAAAAAGTCATAGTATAGTGTGTCTAAAAAGTACAAAAAGTCATAATATTGTATGTCAAAAAAGTACTAAAAGTCATAGTATAGTGTGTCGAAAAAGTATAAAAAGTCATAGTATAGTGTGTCGAAAAAGTATAAAAAGTCATAGTAGTGTGTCGAAAAAGTACAAAAAGTCATAATATTGTATGTCAAAAAAGTACAAAAAGTCATAGTATTGTATGTCAAAAAAGTACTAAAAGTCATAGTATAGTGTGTCGAAAAAGTCATAGTGTAGTGTGTCGAAAAAGTACAAAAAATCATAGTATTGTATGTCGAAAAAGTACAAAAAGTCATAATATTGTATGTCGGAAAAGTACAAAAAGTCATAGTACAGTAAGTTGAAAAAACTAAAAAAAGTCATAGTATAGTATGTCGAAAAAGTACAAAAAGTCATAGTATAGTGTGACGAAAAAGTACAAAAAGTCATAGTATAGTATGTCGAAAAAGTACAAAAAGTCATAGTATAGTGTGACGAAAAAGTACAAAAAGTCAGAGTATTGTATGTCGAAAAAGAACAAAAGTCATAGTATTGTATGTCGAAAAAGTACTAAAAGTCATAGTATAGTGTTTGGAAAAAGTACTAAAAGTCATAGTATAGTGTGTCGAAAAAGTACAAAAAGTCATAGTATAGTGTTTGGAAAAAGTACTAAAAGTCATAGTATAGTGTGTCGAAAAAGCAACAAAAATCATAGTATTGTATGTCGAAAAAAGTACAAAAAGTCATAGTACAGTATGTCGAAAAAGTACAAAAAGTGTTAGTATTGTATGTCGAAAAAGTACTAAAAGTCATAGTATAGTATGTCGAAAAAGTACAAAAAGTCATAGTATTGTATGTCGAAAAAGTACAAAAAGTCATAGTATAGTGTTTGGAAAAAGTACAAAAAGTCATAGTATAGTATGTCGAAAAAGTACAAAAAGTCATAGTATAGTGTTTGGAAAAAGTACAAAAAGTCATAGTATAGTATGTCGAAAAAGTACAAAAAAGTCATAGTATTGTATGTCGAAAAAGTACAAAAAGTCATAGTATAGTGTTTGGAAAAAGTACTAAAAGTCATAGTATAGTATGTCGAAAAAGTACAAAAAGTCATAGTATTGTATGTCGAAAAAGTACAAAAAGTCATAGTATAGTGTGTCGAAAAGTACAAAAAGTCATAGTATGGTGTGTCGAAAAAGCACAAAAAGTCATAGTATAGTGTTTGGAAAAAGTACTAAAAGTCATAGTATAGTGTGTCGAAAAGTACAAAAAGTCATAGTATAGTTTGACGAAAAAGTACAAAAAGTCATAGAATAGTAGGTCGAAAAAGTACAAAAAGTGTTAGTATTGTATGTCGAAAAAGTACTAAAAGTCATAGTATAGTATGTCGAAAAAGTACAAAAAGTCATAGTATTGTATGTCGAAAAAGTACAAAAAGTCATAGTATAGTGTTTGGAAAAAGTACTAAAAGTCATAGTATAGTGTGTCGAAAAGTACAAAAAGTCATAGTATAGTGTGTCGAAAAAGCACAAAAAGTCATAGTATAGTATGTCAACAAATTGCAAAAAGTCATAGTATAGTATGTCAACAAAGTACTAAAAGTCATAGTATTGTATGTCGAAAAAGTACAAAAAGTCATAGTATTGTATGTCGAAAAAGTACAAAAAGTCATAGTATTGTATGTTGAAAAAGTACAAAGAGTCATAGTTCAGTATGTTGAAAAAGTACAAAGTCATAGTATTGTATGTCGAAAAAGTACAAAAAGTCATGGTATAGTATGTCCAAAAAGTACAAAAAGTCATAGTATAGTATGTCGAAAAAGTACAAAAGGTGTTAGTATTGTATGTCGAAAAAGTACTATAAGTCAAAGTATAGTGTGTCGAAAAAGTACAAAAAGTCGTAGTACAGTATGTCGAAAAAGTACTATAAGTCAAAGTATAGTGTGTCGAAAAAGTACAAAAAGTCGTAGTACAGTATGTCGAAAAAAGTACAAAAAGTCATGTTATACTATGTTGAAAAAGTATAAAAAGTCATAGTATAGCATGTCGAAAAAGTACAACAGTGATAGTACAGTATGTCGAAAAAGTACAAAAAGTCATAGTACAGTAAGTTGAAAAAGTACAAAAAGTCATAGTACAGTATGTCGAAAAAGTACAAAAAGTCATAGTATAGTATGTCGAAAAAGTACAAAAAGTAATAGTACAGTAAGTTGAAAATACAAAAAAAGTCATAGTATAGTATGTCGAAAAAGTATAAAAAGTCATAGTACAGTATGTCGAAAAAGTACAAAAAGTCATAGTACAGTAAGTTGAAAAAACAAAAAAAGTCATAGTACAGTATGTCGAAAAAGTACAAAAAGTCATAGTACAGTAAGTTGAAAAAACTAAAAAAGTCATAGTATAGTATGTCGAAAAAGTATAAAAAGTCATAGTACAGTATGTCCAAAAAGTAAAAAAGTCATAGTATTGTATGTCGAAAAAGTACAAAAAGTCATAGTATTGTATGTTGAAAAAGAACAAAAAGTCATAGTATAGTGTTTGGAAAAAGTACTAAAAGTCATAGTTTAGTGTGTCGAAAAAGTACAAAAAGTCAGAGTATTGTATGTTGAAAAAGTACAAAAAGTCATAGTATTGTATGTCGAA
>NW_023266452.1:0-1806 GCF_013103735.1 Etheostoma cragini
AAGGATGATGCCGAGTTGTTCAATCACTGTAGAACATCTCTGTAAAAGTTGGTTCTTGGTGTTTGGAACTTCCTGTTTTCTTAACAAACACTTGAAAATACATGCTTTTCTTGCCAACATTTTTACCCCCAAAAAGTGCTGCAGTTTCCACATGCTTTGACCTCTGGGATGACCCTGAGTTCATTGTAAATGTAAATGTGTTGTATTTATATAGCGCTTTTCCAGTCTTAACAACTGCTCAAAGCGCTTTTACATCTACAGGAAACATTCACCATCACACACATTCATACACTGTGGCCGGGGCTGCCGTACAAGGTGCCACCTGCTCATCAGATACACACTCACACACATCTACACACCTGCTCATCAGATACACACACACTCACATCTACACACCTGCTCATCAGATACACACTCACATCTACACACCTGCTCATCAGATACACACTCACACACATTCACACTCCGATGCGCAGCACCGGGGGCAACTCGGGGTTCAGTGTCTTGCCCAAGGACACTTCGACAATGACTGCAGGGGCGGGGATCGAACCGCCAACCTTCTGATTGGCAGACAACCGCTCTACCACTGAGCCACAGCCGCCCCATCATTGGGAAGTTAACACTCTCAACTTGTTGTTTCTAGTGGCAGTGTGACACTAGGCCTTACTGACACAGAGCTACAGAGGTTAGAACACAGAATTTCTATTTCCGTCCAAGTAAATCATCTGAAAAATTTATAAAAAGCACTACTGACATGTCTCTCTGTCTGAGCGTCTCCCATTGTCCCCCAGACGTCCCACGGCTTGTCCTAACCTTTGTCGGCCATTTCCTTCACGAGTTCCTGATAAATTTAATGCTGAAAGTCTCTCGTTACCTCGTCCGTCCACTTCCTTAATTCAGCAGAAGCGAGCTTTTATTTTGAAAAGTCTACGTTCAGGGATGGCATCAACCGGGGGGGGGGGGGGCATGAGACAGGAGGTCTCCAGGCTGCAGCCAATCACAGCTGAGTGGGATAAAGAGAACTTTTAAATTATAACTTAACTTAAACTAGTCCACGCACAGCTGACTATAGCAGCTGATTTCCTGGGCTACTTCCTGTCAGTCTGACGAGGATTTTCACAATAAGAGACCAGAGGAAACAGAGATGAGGGCGTACACAGCTCCAGCTGTTTCAATGTTTAATTAAAGAGTTAATCAGAAAGAAATCAGGGTTAAAGTTATAATACAGCTTCAGTTGTAAACTGACATCATCAGTCTTCAGTGGTTGAAGTACTCTGACTCAAATACTGAATTTAAGTACAACGTTGAGGTACTTTAAACGTCAAATATACTTCTTACAGTCAGACAGCTTTACATTCACATTAAAAACAGGATATGATGTAATACACTCAGTATTTGAGCTATTACATTAGTTAATTAGCGATGTAATGTTAATATTAATATTAATAATATTAGTCCAGAAGATATTACACACTTACGCACACACACACACACACACGGGGGCGCCCTCTACTGGTCTTGCTGCAGCAGCTTCAGGATGGAGGGGAACATCTGCTCCGGAGCGTCCAGACCCCAAATGAAGTCCAGATGTTCCCAGTGGTCTATGTGCTTATGGAAGACCAGGTTAGGCACCTGCAGACAGACAGGTAGACAGACAGAGAGACAGACAGACAGACAGGCAGAGAGACAGACAGACAGTAAGACAGACAGACAGACAGACAGAGAGACAGACAGACAGACAGTAAGACAGACAGACAGACAGACAGACAGACAGACAGAGAGACAGACAGACAGTAAGACAGACAG
>NW_023266453.1:0-2507 GCF_013103735.1 Etheostoma cragini
CGTCTGCAGAAGGGCGCCTTGTTTTCTTTTAGCTTGGAAAAAGACTTTAGCTTATGAGAAGGTAAACAAATTGCACCATACTCATTAGTGTGTCCACTTCAGTTATGTATTGAAGCACATCCTTAGAGCTACTGGCCCTCATTTATCAACCTAACGTAGAAACCAGCGCAGATATGACCGCAGAAATCCTCTTACAACAGGCTTCACATGAGATTCATGAAACGTTTGTATCCCACCAATCAGAGCGTAAGAATGATCGTACATTGATAAATGCAGCAGCTGGAAACAATTGTAATTTAAATATCACTGTTACGTTTCATTAAGACCGAACCACAGAGATAACAGATACACGAAGACAGGGTACAGTTCAGGTGGTTTAATGGGAGTGGAGGAGTACGAACACAGACGCAGACTGAGGGTAGGTGGTTGAGAGGATGGCAGGCAGCACCGACGGACAACGGACGGATCTGCGAGGAAAACCCAAGGTAAGTAAGAGAACGCTGGTAGAAGTAAACACGAGTGAATACAACTGGGGCCTAGTTACCACAATAATGCATGTAACGATTTGGCGCTGAGGAGACGGTCAGTCCAGGTTTATGAAAGGCGGAGGGATGATGAGTAATGAGGAACAGCTGAGTGGAAGATGGAATGCTGATGGAAGCCACGCCTCTGAATCTCCTGGTAATGCCCTCACGGCAAACAGACAACACAGAGGGAAGAAAGGGGGGACACACAACAGGTTGGGGAATACAGCAGACCACAACAGTACCCCCCCCCTCAACAGGCGCCCCAACAGGATGGTCCCTATGGACGTCCCTCACCAGCTGCGGATCCAAGATGAACCTCCGGGAAACCCAAGACCGTTCCTCGGGCCCGTACCCCTCCCAGTCCACCAAATACTGCAGGCCCCTCCCACGCCTCCGGGCGTCCAGGAGCCGGCGGACCGTGTAGGCTGGCTGGTCGTCGATGAGACGAACAGGCGGGGGCGGTTCCTCCGGAGGACAGAGGGGACTGGAGGACACCAGCTTCAGTTGAGAGACGTGAAAGGTGGGATGGACCCGCATGGCGGCAGGAAGCTTGAGCCGGACAGCCGCGGGATTCACGATGGCCTTGATTTCAAACGGACCCAGGTACCGAGGAGAGAGCTTTCTGGACGAGAGCCATACCTGTTGGCCCGGTTGGAAAGACGGAGCCTTGGACCTGCGCCTGTCCGCCACCGTCTTGTTGCGGTCGGACGTCCGAAGCAGGGAGTCCCGGGCCTCGGACCACACCCGGCGGCGGAGGTTGTCCTGCACGGACGGCACGGATAGTTCCCTCTCCTGGGCCAGAAACAACGGGTGTTGGTAACCCAGGGCCACCTCGAAGGGCGAGAGCCCGGTGGCGGAGGTGACCAGAGAATTGTGGGCGTATTCAATCCAGGGTAGATGGTCGACCCAGGTGGTGGGGTTCTGTGCTGCCACACAGCAGAGAGATGTTTCCAGGTCTTGATTTGCCCTCTCCGTCTGACCGTCCGTCTGGGGATGGAAACCTGAGGACAGACTAACGGACGCACCCAGAGCGGAACAAAAGTCCCTCCACACACCAGAAATGAACTGTGGGCCTCTATCGGAAACGATGTCCACAGGTATTCCATGGAGACGGAATACATGTTGGACCAAGAGGTCAGCCGTCTCACTGGCCGTGGGTAATTTAGGTAATGCTATATAGTGGACCGATTTAGAGAATCTGTCCACCACGGTGAGTATAGTGTCATTACCTTTAGATTTGGGCAGGCCGGTGACGAAGTCCAGAGCCACGTGAGACCAAGGGCGACTGGGAACCGGAAGCGGCAGAGGCAGGCCAGCTGGCGGACGATGAGAGGCCTTACCCCGCGCACAAATGGAGCAGGCAGCGACGTAGGCCCGAACGTCAGCGTTCATGGACGGTCACCAGAAGTGGCGCTTCAACAGCGTGGACGTACGATGCACCCCAGGATGACAGGAGAAACGTGATGTGTGAATCCACTGCAACACCTGGGACCGTACCTACTCCGGAACGTAGATCCGGTCAGCAGGACCCCCTCCGGGGTCGGGGTCCTGAGGTTGAGCAGCCTTCACCAGCGCCTCGATCTCCCACCGAACAGCAGCCACCACACAGGCAGGCGGCAACACCGTCTCGGACTTGGCGCCGTCCTCAGGGCCGTCGAATAGCCGGGATAGAGCGTCCGGCTTAACGTTCCGTGAGGCTGGACGGTACGTCAAGGTGAACTCAAACCTGCTAAAGAACAGGGCCCACCTGGCTTGAAGAGATGAGAGCCTCCTGGTGGACTGGATGCAAGCCAGGTTCTTGTGGTCAGTCCAAACCACAAACGGCTGCTCCGCACCCTCCAAATGGTGACGCCACTCCTCTAGAGCCACTTTGACCGCCAACAGCTCCCGATTGCCCACGTTGTAGTTCCGTTCTGCAGGGGATAACTTCTTAGACAGAAAAGCACAAGGGTGGAGCAGTTGGTCGGAGGGGGAACGTTG
>NW_023266454.1:0-1486 GCF_013103735.1 Etheostoma cragini
GACCAACAACGGCAGCACCAACAACAGCAGGACCAACAACAGCCGCACCTTATACTGCAAACCCTACAGCTGCCGCACCAACAACAGCTCCTCCAACAACTGCCGCACCTACAACTGCCGCACCTACAACAGCCACACCTACAACTGCTGCACCTACAACTGCTGCACCTACAACAGCAGCACCCACGACAGCAGCCACTACAACTGCCGTACGTACAACTGCCGCACTTACAACAGCTGCACCAACAACGGCAGAACCAACAACAGCACGACCAACGACAGCAGCCTCTACAACTGCCGCACCAACAACAGCTCCTCCAACAACTGCCGCACATACAACTGCAGCACATACAGCAGCCGCCCCAACAACTGCTGGACCAACAACAGCAGAACCAACGACAGCAGCCCCTACAACTGCCGTAGCTACAACAGATGCACCTGCAACTGCTGCACCTACAACTGTCGCACCAACAACAGACGCACCTACAACTTCTGCACCCACAACTGCCGCACCAACCACAGCTCCTTCAACAACTGCAACACATACAACTGACGCACCTACAACAGCCGCACCTACAACTACTGCACCTACAGCACCAGCACCAATGACAGCAGCGCCTACAACTGCCGCACCTACAACAGCTAGACCAAGAACGGCAGCACCAACAACAGCAGGACCAACAACAGCCGCACCTTATACTGCAAACCCTACAACTGCCGCAACAACAACAGCTCCTCCAACAATTGCCTCACCTACAACTGCCGCACCTACAACAGCAGCACCCACGACAGCAGCCCCTACAACTGCCGCACTTACAACAGATGAACCAACAACGGCAGAACCAACAACAGGACCACCAACGCCTGCAGCCCCTACAACTGCTGCACCAACAACAGCTCCTCCAACAACTGCCGCACCTACAACGGCAGCACCAACAACAGCAGCACCAACAACAGCTGCAACTACAACTGTTGACCCTACAACTGCCGCACCTACAACAGCAGCACCAACAACAGACACACCTACAACAGCACCACCCACAAATGCCGCACCAACAACAGCTCCTCCAACAACTGCCGCATCTACAACTGCAGCACCTACAACAGCCGCCCCTACAACTGCTCCACCTACAACAGCAGTACCAACGACAGCAGCATCTACAACTGCCGCACCTACAACTGCCGCACCAACAACGGCAGCACCAACAACGGCAGCACCTACAACTGCAAACCCTACAACTGCCATACCAACAACAGCAGCACCATCCACAGCCGCACCTAAAACAGCAGCACCCACGACAGCAGCCCCTACAACTGCCGCACTTACAACAGATGCACCAACAAATGCAGAACCAACAACAGCACAACCAACGACATCAGCCCCTTCAACTGCTGCACCAACAACAGATCCTCCAACAACTGCCGCACCTACAACTGCAGCACCTACAGCAGCCGCCCCTACAACTGCTGCACCTACAACAGCAGT
>NW_023266455.1:0-1462 GCF_013103735.1 Etheostoma cragini
TCTCCATGCTGGAAACGTGCGTTTCGGCCACTTCTGATGTTTCTGTGATGTTTTAACCTTGTTTCTGTCATTTCAACAAGTTTGCATTAGTTTCTCAACAGTAGCTGTGAAACACACATCTCCATGCTGGAAACTATGGAGTAAGAACACTATCAAAAAGATGTATGCGTAACTTTATGTATTCATATTCGTATTTTTAAATTCAAATTCATATTTTTAAATTCATATTTGTATTACATAGGCATGCAAAATTAGTTTTTCATACATGTGTGTTTTTATGTGAGTGTGACTCTAAAAGCTATGACTGTAAACATTCATGAGTACAACTCTGATTTCTACGACTACGAATTCTTGATTGTGAACACGAATTCAAGTTTACGGGTACGAGTAAAAAACCAGTTGAAATGACGTCACTGTAGTACCAGGCCAGGGTAATCGAACCTCGATTACATTTAATGCGCATGCGTCACAGGTGAAAAATGGCTAACCGACCGGAGGCTTCTAGCCCAGGCTCAGCATCACAGATAAAGGAAAAAACGTCTTTATTCAACATTTTTCATACGGTTTTACTACTGTGATAGATCTTTATGATATACTTTTCAGCAACTCATAGACGTTATTGCTTCAGCTTGCAACCGAACGATATATACTTGCTGTTAACTCTAGCTAGCTAGCGCTACACGTTAGCTACCGCTAGTGCTTTGAGTTAGCTAGTGCTATACGTTAGCTAGTGCTTTACGTTAGCTAGTGCTATACGTTAGCTAGCGCGGATGAAGTGCTCTGTGTGAAAGTTACGTTAGAGTTCGTTAACTCAGCTGCCATGTAATAATATGTTTAACCATTTCGAACAGATCAGTAGTGTTAACAACTGAGCCAGGTATAGAGGTAACACCAGCAAGTCATTGTAATGTTAATGAGCATAATGTGCTAAACAGTAACTTTGGACTCAGTGGCCAGTCCCTGCTTTTGATTCATGGCCAGAAGACCTGAACGATTGAGGGTTGGAAAAAAAAAAAAGTAACTAATCTATTGAATGCAATGCAACATGTATTAAAAACCAGTTTTTCAAAGTCATCACTACAAATGGCTTGGTAGCATACATGTGTTTGTCTACATTTTGTAATTGCGCTCCCAGTGTAGGTACTTTTAGACAGGGGGTGGGGGGGGGGGGGGCGGATACAGATTTTAAATAGATAATTTTGCTTTGAATGTCTATGGAGCTGGCATTACAACTGTTGGATAAAACAAAGTAAACGGCATGTATCCTAACATAATCAGTAATTGAGAATGTAGACATATCGTTAGTCAGGTTGTTCTTTGTTGATGGATGATAACAAATGAGAATAATAGTTTAGCATTTTATATAACCTGCAGATACACAGGAATTGTCTAATAGAGCTGTTATACTCCACTCCATCTTGAGACTCCTTCCGATGCTCAACCAGCTCAGAAAAGGCCTATG
>NW_023266456.1:0-2460 GCF_013103735.1 Etheostoma cragini
AACGCGAAAGGGTCTTATATACACAGTATATGTATTTATAAATATATAAATTAATATATGTCCTTTCATTTATTTTTTAACCCAGCCACGCAGTAAGGCAAGGTAAGGCAAGAGCCTCACAGGAGCAGGCAAAGAGATTGTCCTGGGGGGTCAAGTTGGAAATAAAAAACAAGGGATTTAGTGGCTAAAGAGCACTACAAGCTAGCCAGGAGTTGAACCTAGAATCTTCTGATCCGTAGTCAGACGCGTTATCCATTGCGCCACTAGCCCTACTTTTAGTTTTAGCATTAGCTACGTCCGCACACCATTGTATGCAAACAGTGGTGATCTTAATTGGCAAGGGTATAGAAGGCCAGTTAGACGTTTGTTACAGTCCAAAATTTGGGGACTCTTGCAGGACTTTTAGGCTAAGCTTTCCTGTTTCTATCAATGTAAAGTAAAGCAGAAGATGTAGTAATTCAAAGAAACAACAGAAAAGTAGCTTCTCACAGGTGCCGTGACCCAGAGTCCTGTCGCGGTTTCTGCAGCCATCGCATCGCAGAGTACCAAGCACTATAAGATCACGACCATTTGGTATTAAAATCGCTGCGTTGTTGTGATAGCATAGTTGGAAATCGGATACACAAATATGCCGCTATTTTCTAGGTTCCCCTAATTGTTGAGTAACAACTGACAATGCCAGGGATAGTTTATCTAGTTATGCTGATTCTAAAAAAAACAACAGAGAAAGCTTGATGATAGCTGTGCTTGAGTTAAATTGAAGGATTTAGAGCTGTTTTAGCACATTGTGAAAAGCTATTTACGCATCATTTGGCTTTTTACTGTGTATTTAATTTACTGTGATAGACAGTTTGTACAGGAGTAAACTTGGAAATGAGGATCAGGTAATTTAATAGCTGAAGGACAGAACAAACTATCCAGGAGTTAACCCTAACATCTTGTGATCTGTAGTCAGACGCATTACCCATTGGCCCACTAGCCCTACGTTCAGAGAGCATTGGGAGTACCTGGCTTCTTACACCATTCTCTGCAAACAGTGTTGATCTTTGTTGGCAAGTGTACAGAAAGCCAGTCAAATCTTTGTTGTAGTCCAACATGTGGGGCCCCTTGCAGGACCTTTATCCTAAGCCTTCCAGTTTCTATCAATGTAAAATGAAGCAGAGGATGGAACAATTTGGAGGCATAACAGAGAACTAGCTTTACGAAGCTGCTGTGACCCGGACTCGAACCGGGGTTGCTGCAGCCACAACGCAGAGTACTAACCATATACGATCACGGCCACTTGGTAGCAGTAGGGCCTTGTTGTTGTGAAAGCATAGTGGGAACTCTAAATATCAACTCTACTGATATTTTCCCTCTTTCCCTGATTGTTGACTAACAAATGAAAATTTCATGGATGGTTTATCTAGCACTGCTGATTCTGTCCTTCAGGGACACTTTTTTTTTCAAGGAAAAAGGATTAGCAAGCAAAAACAGAAAAACAACAGCAAGAGCTTGATTATTGCTGTAGTTGACTGACACTTAAAGGCTTAGATTAATTTACACACATGTTGAAACGATTATTACTCATCATTTGTCTCTTTACTACATTTCCTTGTAGAGTTTGTCCTGGGGGGTAAAGTGAAGAAATGACAAACAAGGGATTTAGTCACTAAAGACAGTACAAGCTAGCCAGGAGTCGAACATAGATACTTTTCATCTGTAGTCAGACGCATTATCTATTGCGCCAAAGCTGGGGAACAATAGTTGCATAGGGGGGGATGAATAGGAAAAAGGGGAAGAGTGAGGGAAGAAGGAAAAAGAGGAAAAGGAAGATGAAAAAGGAGGAAAAAAAGAGGAAATGAGAGAAATGATGAGAAAGATGCTAAATTACACACAAAGGAAAATCACATCTACAAAAATAAATTTGATAGCTGTGACTCCCTGATGGTCTAGTGGCTAGTATTCGGTGCTCTCACCGGTGCGGCCCGGGTGCAATTCCCGGTCAGGGAAGTGTCAGGACTTTACACACTATAAAAAATCTGTTATTTGTCATACATTTAAACACACCAATAAATTAGAAAAATAAACTGAATATGAGGGACAACTAGCACATGTGAAACCACCTGTGGGAGTGGAACATGGATGTGTAGATTTGGGCTTTTAAACAATGCACCTTTTGACGTTTTGACATGTCACAGTAGGAAAAGCAAAGGTATAAATAAAAATGAATTATGACTCAACTCAATTTAGATTTTTACAGTAGACATAAGGCATTACAAAGTCAAGAAACTAGGTGCTGATAGTGAAGGGCAAATGGAGCTTTGGTGAAGCACTGAACACCTTAGAGGAATTGGTTTGAAAATGGGTTCATTACTAGAAGCTTCAGTAACAGCGACCTCACCTGGTGAAGGGCCAAGGCTGCATCCAAATGATCCCGACAAGATAGTGGACAGGAGGCTTTAGACTAGTGACACTCAC
>NW_023266457.1:0-1433 GCF_013103735.1 Etheostoma cragini
TTATGTTAATAAATCAATCTTATGTGTTAATAAATCAATCTTATGTTAATAAACCAATCTTATGTGTTAATAAATCAATCTTAGGTGTTAATAAATCAACCTTATGTGTTAATAAATCAACCTTGTGTTAATAAATCAATCTTATGTGTTAATAAATCAATCTTATGTTAATAAATCAATCTTATGTGTTAATAAATCAACCTTATGTGTTAATAAATCAACCTTGTGTTAATAAATCAATCTTATGTGTTAATAAATCAACCTTATGTGTTAATAAATCAACCTTATGTGTTAATAAATCAATCTTATGTTAATAAACCAATCTTATGTGTTAATAAATCAATCTTATGTTAATAAATCAATCTTATGTTAATAAATCAATCTTATGTGTTAATAAATCAACCTTATGTGTTAATAAATCAATCTTAGGGGTTAATAAATCAATCTTATGTGTTAATAAATCAATCTTAGGTGTTAATAAATCAATCTTAGGGGTTAATAAATCAATCTTATGTGTTAATAAATCAATCTTATGTGTTAATAAATCAATCTTAGGTGTTAATATATCAATCTTAGGGGTTAATAAATCAATCTTATGTGTTAATAAATCAATCTTATGTGTTAATATATCAACCTTATGTGTTAATAAATCAATCTTATGTGTTAATAAATCAATCTTATGTTAATAAATCAACCTTATGTGTTAATAAATCAATCTTATGTGTTAATAAATCAATCTTATGTGTTAATAAATCAATCTTATGTGTTAATAAATCAACCTTGTGTTAATACATCAATCTTATGTGTTAATAAATCAATCTTATGTGTTAATATATCAATCTTATGTGTTAATAAATCAATCTTATGTGTTAATACATCAATCTTATGTGTTAATAAATCAATCTTATGTGTTAATAAATCAATCTTATGTGTTAATAAATCAACCTTGTGTTAATACATCAATCTTTTGTTAATAAATCAATCTTATGTTAATAAATCAATCTTATGTGTTAATAAATCAACCTTATGTGTTAATAAATCAATCTTATGTTAATAAATCAACCTTATGTGTTAATAAATCAATCTTATGTGTTAATAAATCAATCTTATGTTAATAAACCAATCTTATGTGTTAATAAATCAACCTTATGTGTTAATAAATCAATCTTAGGTGTTAATATATCAATCTTATGTGTTAATAAATCAATCTTATGTGTTAATAAATCAACCTTATGTGTTAATAAATCAATCTTATGTTAATATATCAATCTTATGTGTTAATAAATCAATCTTATGTTAATAAATCAATCTTATGTGTTAATAAATCAATCTTATGTGTTAATAAATCAATCTTGTGTGTTAATAAATCAATCTTATGTTAATAAACCAATCTTATGTGTTAATAAATCAACCTTATGTGTTAATAAATCAAT
>NW_023266458.1:0-2917 GCF_013103735.1 Etheostoma cragini
CCCCTTTTCTTACTCTTTCTTTTTCTTTTTCTGTTTCTCTTTCTTTTATTCTTCCTCTTCCTCTCTCTGTTTCTCTTCATCTTCTTCCTCTTCCTCTTTCTCTTCCTCTGTCTCTTTCTCTTTCTCTTTCTCTTTCTCTTCTTCTTCCTCTTCCTCTTCCTCTTCCTCTTCCTCTCTCTTTCTCTTCCTCTGTCTCTTTCTCTTTCTCTTCTTCTTTCTCTTCTTCTTTCACTTCCTCTTTCTCTTCCCCCTTTTCTTCCTCTTCCTCTTCCTCTTTCTCTGTCTCTTTCTCTATCTATACCTCTTTCTCTTCCTCTTTCTCTTTCTCTTTCTCTTCCTCTTCCTCTTTCTCTTTCTCTTTCTCTTTCTCTTCCTCTTCTTCTTTCTCTTCCTCTTCGTCTGTCTCTCTCTCTTTCTCTTCCTCTTTCTCTCTCTCTTTCTCTTCCTCTTCCTCTTTCTCTTTCTCTTTCTCTTTCTCCGCGACTCAGAAAGTTACGGAGGAAGTTTTCCGGCCCAACTCCTGTGGCTCGGGTGTCTTCTTCTTCTTCTTCTTCTTCTTTTTTTTTCAAAGTGTTCTTTATTCATGTGTTATTTGTTTATGTGGATTAATTATTAAGAATTTGGTGCGTCTCACAAAGGTTTCGAGTCTGCAGATAATGACTCCTCTCCATTCTCTCCCAACGGGTTGTGTTTGTAATTTTCTTGAATATAAAAGTTGCATAATTCATGCGTATCGGCGGGCCATAATCAATTAATTATGCCAGTCTTTTAGGTGCTTTACGTCTTCTTTTCTCTTTTATTCTCCCTCTCTCTCTCTCTCTCTCTCTCTCTCTAAATCACAGCGCCAGTACGACATCTTTCACCGAGCGTTCCCCTACGCCAAAACTTCGTATTCACCAGTTCACGAAGGTCAAATGAGCCGCGTCCAAGTTTCACGGATGGGAAGATGAAAGGAAGAGAAAGAGCGAGAGAAAAGAGAAAAGTTTTCAGCTGCTGTGATGTAAATGCCCTTATTTAGTAATTTATAGAAGAGGGAATTGAGCGCAACTCTGTGGAGATTCATCAACTATTGATGTGTCTAATCTTTCAGATCCTGCCAACACGATGATCATGATCTGTGTTAGCGTGAGATGCTCCCCTCCCCCCCCCCTCTCTCCTCCTCCCCCACATCTCTTGTTCAAATGTCAGTAACGGATCAGATCTCCTCGCTAACTTCTGTGTTGTTTCGAACCTGGAGCCTCTTTCCCAGTGCATCCTGTTTAAGGTTGGGTGGGGGGGCGGGCGGGGGGGGGGGGGGGGGGGGGGGGGGGGGGGGGGGGGGGGGGGGGCTTTGGTTGGTTTTTCTTCGGGGGGGGGGGCTTAAAGAGGGACCCAGTTGTGCCCGGGTTGGCCAGTGAGGAGAGCGGGTGCAGCACATGTTCTTGGAGGTTTATGCCTCGATGCAAAGGTCCAGGGTTTGAATCCAACCTGTGCTGAGTTCCTGCATGCTCTATACACGCTAAAAGTAGTGATTATTTACATGGAGTCTGGTGGAGATATGCTGCTCTATACACGCTAAAAGTAGTGATTATTTACATGGAGTCTGGTGGAGATATGCTGCTCTATACACGCTAAAAGTAATGATTATTTACATGGAGTCTGGTAGAGATATGCTGCTCTATACACACTAAAAGTAGTGATTATTTACAAGGAGTCTGGTGGAGATATGCTGCTCTATACATGCTAAAAGTAATGATTATTTACATGGAGTCTGGTGGAGATATGCTGCTCTATACACACTAAAAGTAGTGATTATTTACATGGAGTCTGGTGGAGATATGCTGCTCTATACACACTAAAAGTAGTGATTATTTACATGGAGTCTGGTGGAGATATGCTGCTCTATACATGCTAAAAGTAGTGATTATTTACATGGAGTCTGGTGGAGATATGCTGCTCTATAAACGCTAAAAGTAGTGATATTTACATGGAGTCTGGTGGAGATATGCTGCACTGAAAGATTCTTACTCTTTAACTAAAAGCTCTATCTCTCATTAAAATAAACAGTACTATTAGCGTGTATAGAGCCAGCATATTTTAACATATAAAAAAAGTCCTATTTATTTTGTTTGTTGTCCTCGACTCTCACAGATCCGACAGATTCCCTTTCAATTTGCCCTAAAAAAGCAGAAAAAACTCAACAATCGGACTCAAACGCAGTTTTCACACGGCTGTAATCCTCTGTGTAGAAATTGCATATCTAAACTTATATTTCTTATCAGAATTAAAAATGCATTCGCAACACAACGTGTTTAAGTGTGTTTTTGGGTTGAGTTCGGGGTGAGATGAGTCCGCAGGCGATGGGAGGAAGTCAGCGGTCAGACGAGTATCATTACAGTCTCTCCCATTCACCGAGGGGAGGGATCTCTCTTTCTTCTTTCTTCTTTCACTCTCTCTTTTGTGCCGAGAGAAAGGGAAGGTGTGAGAGAGCGGGAGAGGACGACAAACAACACGTACAAAGAGGCTTTTAACAGGAAATGGGATTCGATTATTTAGTCTTTTACTTCCTGTTGTTGCCTCGCTCTTGAGAGAATGTAATATAAATGATATGCGAGCATGTTTTTATGTCATATGTAACATGGTCTCTCATGGCCAGACCTTTGAAACAGTCTATTTCCTGGACAACATTTGCATTTCATAATAACCTTATGGGGTGGGAATGATCGTTCCAGGTATTAGTCACACCCGCTTTGCTTGCTTGTGTGTGTGTGTGTATGTGTGTGTGTGTGTGTGTGTGTCAGAGTGTGTGTGTGTGTGTGCATATCTGTCCGAGTGTGTGTGTGAGCTTGTGTGTGTCTGTGGGTGTGTGTTTGTCTGAGTGTGTGTGTGTGTGTGCGTTTGTGTGTGTGTGTGTGTGTGTGTGCGTTTGTGTGTGTGT
>NW_023266459.1:0-1063 GCF_013103735.1 Etheostoma cragini
TGGTTGGGTCGGGGGGGGAGGTTACCTGTGGTTGGATGGGGGGGGGTTACCTGTGGTTGTTGGGGCTCGGCGGCGCTGTAGACCCCAGACGTCTGGTAGCTCTGATCTGAGACAGTCAAAAATAATTAATTATTGGAATGTGACTCGGCTCCGTGCAGAGTCATGTGACTGCTACTCACCCTGAGTGATGTAGATGTACTCCTCTGTGTACTCGGCTGACAGAAACACAAACACACAAGTTATTGGTTATAATCAGCAGCTGCAGAATGAAACAATTAGCTAATCTTACATTTGTTAGCGTACACTGGCGCTGCGTCAACCCATCGCTCGCGCCGCGCTACGTCGCGTCAACCCATCACTAGCTCTATGTCGACCCACCGATGGCGCTACGTTGCGTCGACCCATCAATTTATATATACATACAGTGTAACTGATGTTCGATATGTTTGTGCTATGTATATATTATTAGATCGTGCTATCTATCTATCTATCTATCTATCTACATCCATCTTCACCCTGGTCCTCCACGGTGCTGGCGTCCTCCTGGTCCTCCTCTGAGGAACAGATGGTGCCGTTTCCGGGCGGAGCCGACGGCGCCGAGCCTCTCGGAACACGGTAGGCGGAGCCAGATGGAGGGGGCGGGGCTCCCATGGAGGGGGGCGGGGCTCCGGCTGGGCCCTGAGGGACGAGACAGCAACAGGAAACCAGCATTACACCAACGCCATTTAACCCAGACCAGTCTTCTTCTTCTGTCAAATACTCTGTGTGTGTGTGTGTGTGTGTGTGTGTGTGTGTGTGTGTGTGTGTGTGTGTGTGTGTGTGTGTGTGTGAGAGAGAGACCGGTAGGGGGGGGAAGCTGTTGCTGCTGCTGTCTAGCTGGTAGTACGTGATGTTTCCGTCCAGGTCGCTGGACTCGTCCACCGTCTCCCCAGAGAACCCCAGCTGGTCCTTACTCAGCGCCGCCGCCAGCTGGCGCCGACTGCGCCTGGACGACAACAACACATCAGCTCAACAACCACAAGACATCAGCAACACATCAGCTCAACAACCACAAGACATCAGC
>NW_023266460.1:0-1777 GCF_013103735.1 Etheostoma cragini
TGTATGGATGTGTGTGTGTGAATGTGAATGTGTGTGTGTGAATGTGTGTGTGAATGTGAGTGTGTGAATTCGAGTGTATGGATGTGTGTGTGAATGTGAGTGTATGGATGTGTGTGTATGGATGTGTGTGTATGGATGCGTGTGTATGAATGTGTGTGTATGAATGTGTGTATGAATGTGTGTATGTGTTTATGTATGTGTGTGTATGGATGTGTGTGTATGAATGTGTGTATGTGTGTATGAATGTGTGTATGTATGTGTGTGTATGTATGTGTGTGTAGATGTGTGTGTATGAATGTGTGTGTATGGATGTGTGTGTATGAATGTGTGTATGTATGTGTGTGTGTGTGTATGGATGTGTGTATGTATGTGTGTGTGTATGGATTTGTGTGTATGTATGTGTGTGTATGTATGTGTGTGTGTAGATGTGTGTGTATGGATGTGTGTGTATGGATGTGTGTGTATGTATGTGTGTATGTATGTGTGTGTGTAGATGTGTGTGTATGGATGTGTGTGTATGGAGGTGTGTGTATGTATGTGTGTATGTATGTGTGTGTGTAGATGTGTGTGTATGAATGTGTGTGTATGAATGTGTGTGTGAATGGTTCCTGTATGACGTAAAAAGGGCTTTGAGTAGTCGTTAAGACTAGCAAAGCTCTATATAAATACAGCACATTTACATTTACAATGCTATGGGAGAATATGTAATTAGACGGACTACGAGTCCAAGTCGCTTACCTGACGTCACCACACGTCCGCCTTCCTCTTGGAAGAAGACGATGAAGCTCGACAAGGAGACGGCCATTTTTCTCTGGTGACGTATGTTGATGGAGACGAGAGACGTAGTTCACTAAGCGACCTCACACAAAACCTAATGTTCTGTCAAGTTAAGTCAAGTTATCTACATGTTGACATGTAAAACCATCTTTTAACCCTTGTGTTGTCGTCCCGTCAACCAAAAAAAATGTGAACCCGCTTTTTCCGACATTTTTTGTCACTTTTTCCAATGCTGTGGGTGCTTTTTCGATGCTTTTCCCCCCCAAAGTTATTTGATATTTCTAAATGTTGACATTTTCAGCGCTTATTTCTAAGGGACCATTTTTTAATGATAAAAAAAAAAAACTGAAAATGGGTCAAATTTGACCCAAAGACAACATGCGGGTTAAATTCACACACACACACACCATTTGTGACGGCACAATTCAAAACCAAACCTAAAAAATAATCATCATCTCTCACTGCCTCCCGTTCAGGTTTCTTTTGATAGACACGTCCCATGGACAGGAAGTAGAGGGGCGGGACCTCGGCTCTCTATAGAACTTTGTGTGGTTTCTGAACACACTATGATGCAAGATTTGGGATGAAAAATACATCTTATACTTAGAACACCAACCAACCAATGTCCCCGAGTTCAATAACCGCTGTTCTTGGGTGACAAATGGTTCAAAATGGACATATATATTGAATATATATATTCAATATATATATATATATATACATATATATATTGAAATGCTGTGTTTTTGTCACGCACATTTATAGAGTACAGCGCTCTTCTGATTTCAGTAAATGATTATGTTGTTGTGACCCAGCAGCATTTTCGTCTTTTCTCAGAAGGTGGGGTCCTGTACTACTTATGTGGGTGTGACTGCAGTGTTTTTGTTGCTTTTACACTTATATTTGTGTTAATAATCATTCAGCCACTGGAGGACACACCCAAACAACCCTCATCAGCGCCCTACAACTGCCTCTAAAAAACAAGAAACGTGACTTTAAC
>NW_023266461.1:0-1301 GCF_013103735.1 Etheostoma cragini
GGTCCCACAGCCCAATGGTCCTGCAACCCAATGGACCCGCAACCCAATGGTCCCACAACCCGATGGTCCCACAGCCCAAGGGGTCCCACAACCCAATGGACCCACAGCCCTATGGTCCCACAACCCAATGGACCCACAACCCAATGGTCTCACAGCCCAATGGTCACACAACCCAATGGTCACACAACCCAATGGACCCACAGCCCAAGGGGACCCACATCCCTATGGTCCCACAACCCAATGGACCCACAGCCCAAGGGGACCCACATCCCTATGGTCCCACAACCCAATGGACCCACAACCCAATGGTCCCACAGCCTAAGGGGACCCACATCCCAATGGTCCCATATCCCTATGGTCCCACAACACTATGGCCCCCCGTGGGACCATGTGGGACCATGGGGACGCTCCCATGACTTTCATCCTATTATAACTGATGCATGTGTACCATTCTGTAAACGTGAGGCAGGAGATCTCTGATCAACAGAGAAGTAGTAGCATGGCACGACCTCTGCTCCCATCCCATAACTACACGTGATGTAAAACCTGTTGTTCTTAGCATCGTTAGCATCGTTAGCATCGTTAGCATCGTTAGCATGCAATCAGAGACGGACGGAGTGAGTGTGACGCTCCCTGCAGGAAGGATGGTGTCTCTACAGTATCGGATGCTTTATAAATAAATTATTGAATCTGACACTGGTATGATATTTAAAGTCCCCCCAGGTTGACTGTGTATGAACCTGGACCCCATGTTCCTGTGTGTGTGTGTGTGTGTGTGTGGGTGTGTGTGTGTGTGTATATGTGTGTTGGAACATTGGTTGAGTATTACGAGAGAAGTAGAAACAAGCTACAGTGTGAGTTAACAGGTTGTCCAGCTTGTGTTTACCTTCATAAAAGTGCTCGTGGTTACCGCTGACAACCTCAGATTATTATTCTAAGTGTCTGACAACATTATGGGATGGATCCCTACAGAGATAGACCTTTTAGTTAAAGAGGAAGATCTACATCAAAACATATGTGGAATTATGTTTGCTAAATCCACCAGACTCCATGTAAATAATCACTACTTTTAGTGGACAGAAACTAAATAAAACACTGAAAAGCCGTCGTTGTTCATCTTTCAACTGTTCCACCAATCACCACTCTGGTCTGGTTGGAATAATTACAGAGTTTACTGCTTTACATGTGTAAATATGCTGCTCTATACACGCTAAAAGTAAAAGTAACTGATGATGAACATCTGTCCTGTAGGGTAACATTACAGCTTGTTTCTACCTGATGATGAACATCTGTCCTGTAGG
>NW_023266462.1:0-312 GCF_013103735.1 Etheostoma cragini
GGGAGATATTGGGGGAGATATAGGATCCGGCCCCCCCCGCGACCTTGTGTCGGCTGCGTGTTTACCTTGCTCGGCTGGAAGATCAATGGCGCTGTCTGAATGAGGCGGCGTTCCTTTATCCGGCGCCCCCTGAACGCAGCGCACCTCGGAGGGCCGGTGATTAAGAGCCCAACAGGCCACCTCGGGCTCAAAGGCACAAAGGAAGCCGCTCCACTTATCCAATAAAAAAAGGTCCCACACAGTCAGAGCGGGCGGCGTCCTGCTGACATCACACTTCAGTGATCAGTGGAGGGGGGGGGGGGGGGGGGGGGG
>NW_023266463.1:0-5639 GCF_013103735.1 Etheostoma cragini
CAGTGTATTCCTGTAGTAACTGACAGTGTATTACTGTAGTAACTGACAGTGTATTACTGTAGGAACTGACAGTGTATTCCTGTAGGAACTGACAGTGTATTCCTGTAGGAACTGACAGTGTATTCCTGTAGGAACTGACAGTGTATTCCTGTAGTAACTGACAGTGTATTCCTGTAGGAACTGACAGTGTATTACTGTAGGAACTGACAGTGTATTCCTGTAGGAACTGTAGTATTCCTGTAGGAACCGACAATGTATTCCTGTAGGAACTGTAGTATTCCTGTAGGAACTGACAGTGTATTCCTGTAGTAACTGACAGTGTATTACTGTAGGAACTGACAGTGTATTCCTGTAGTAATTGACAGTGTATTCCTGTAGTAATTGACAGTGTATTCCTGTAGTAACTGACAGTGTATTACTGTAGTAAGTGTAGTATTCCTGTAGGAACTGACAGTGTATTCCTGTAGTAACTGACAGTGTATTCCTGTAGGAACTGACAGTGTATTCCTGTAGTAAGTGTAGTATTCCTGTAGTAACTGACAGTGTATTCCTGTAGGAACTGACAGTGTACTCCTGTAGTAAACGTAGTATTCCTGTAGTAACTGACAGTGTTCTTCCTGTAGTAAGTGTAGTATTCCTTTAGTAAGTGTAGTAACTGACAGTGTATTCCTGTAGTAACTGACAGTGTATTCCTGTAGGAACTGACAGTGTATTCCTGTAGGAAGTGTAGTATTCCTGTAGGAAGTGTAGTATTCCTGTAGGAACTGACAGTGTATTCCTGTAGGAACTGACAGTGTATTCCTGTAGTAACTGACAGTGTATTCCTGTAGTAAGTGTAGTATTCTTGTAGTAACTGACAGTGTATTCCTGTAGTAAGTGTAGTATTCTTGTAGTACCTGACAGTGTATTCCTGTAGGAACTGACAGTGTATTCCTGTAGGAACTGACAGTGTATTCCTGTAGTAAGTGTAGTATTCCTGTAGGAACTGACAGTGTACTCCTGTAGTAACAGAGTGTATTCATGTAGGAACTGACAGTGTATTCCTGTAGTAAGTGTAGTATTCTTGTAGTACCTGACAGTGTATTCCTGTAGGAACTGACAGTGTATTCCTGTAGGAACTGACAGTGTATTCCTGTAGTAAGTGTAGTATTCTTGTAGTAACTGACAGTGTATTCCTGTAGGAACTGACAGTGTACTCCTGTAGGAACTGACAGTGTATTCCTGTAGTAACTCAGTGTATTCCTGTAGTAAACATAGTATTCCTGTAGTAACTGACAGTGTATTCCTGTAGGAACTGTAGTATTCCTGTAGTAAGTGTAGTATTCCTTTAGTAAGTGTAGTAACTGACAGTGTATTCCTGTAGTAACTGACAGTGTATTCCTGTAGTAACTGACAGTGTATTCCTGTAGGAACTGACAGTGTATTCCTGTGGGAACTGTAGTATTCCTGTAGGAACTGACAGTGTATTCCTGTAGGAACTGACAGTGTATTCCTGTAGGAACTGTAGTATTCCTGTAGTAAGTGTAGTATTCCTGTAGTAAGTGTAGTAACTGACAGTGTATTCCTGTAGTAAGTGTAGTATTCCTGTAGGAACTGACAGTGTATTCCTGTAGGAACTGACAGTGTATTCCTGTAGTAAGTGTAGTATTCCTTTAGTAAGTGTAGTAACTGACAGTGTATTCCTGTAGTAAGTGTAGTATTCTTGTAGTAACTGACAGTGTATTCCTGTAGTAAGTGTAGTATTCTTGTAGTACCTGACAGTTTATTCCTGTAGGAACTGACAGTGTATTCCTGTAGGAACTGACAGTGTATTCCTGTAGTAAGTGTAGTATTCTTGTAGTAACTGACAATGTATTCCTGTAGGAACTGACAGTGTATTCATGTAGGAACTGACAGTGTGTAGGAACTGACAGTGTATTCATGTAGGAACTGACAGTGTATTCCTGTAGTAAGTGTAGTATTCTTGTAGTACCTGACAGTGTATTCCTGTAGGAACTGACAGTGTATTCCTGTAGGAACTGACAGTGTATTCCTGCAGTAAGTGTAGTATTCTTGTAGTAACTGACAGTGTATTCATGTAGGAACTGACAGTGTACTCCTGTAGTAACTGACAGTGTATTCATTTAGGAACTGACAGTGTATTCCTGTAGTAAGTGTAGTATTCTTGTAGTAACTGACAGTGTATTCCTGTAGGAACTGACAGTGTACTCCTGTAGTAACTCAGTGTATTCCTGTAGTAACTCACAGTGTATTCCTGTAGGAACTGACAGTATATTCCTGTAGTAAGTGTAGTATTCTTGTAGTAACTGACAGTGTATTCATGTAGGAACTGACAGTGTATTCATGTAGGAACTGTAGTTTGCCTGTAGTATGCCTTTAGTAACTGTAGTATTCCTTTAGTAAGTGTAGTAACTGTAGTAAGTGTGGTATTCCTGTAGTAATTGACAGTGTATTACTGTAGTAGGTGTAGTATTCCTGTTGTAAGTGTAGTATTCCTATAGTACGTGAAGTCTTCCTGTAGTATTCCTATTGTATGTGTAGTATTCCTGTAGTATTCTTATAGCGAGTGTAGTATTCCTGTTCTAAGTGTAGTATTCCTATAGTACGTGTAGTATTCCTGTAGTATTCCTATAGTACGTGTAGTATTCCTGAATTATTCCTGTAGTATTCCTATAGTAAGTGTAGTATTCCTGTAGTACGTGTAGTATTCCTATAGTATCCCTGTAGTATTCCTATAGTATTCCTATAGTAAGTGTAGTATTCCTGTAGTATTCCTATAGTATGTGTAGTATTCCTGTAGTATGTGTAGTATTCCTATAGTAAGTGTAGTATTCCTGTAGTAAGTGTAGTATTCCTATAGTAAGTGTAGTATTCCTGTAGTATTCCTATAGTAAGTGCAGTATTCCTGTAGTATTCCTATAGTAAGTGTAGTATTCCTGTAGTATTCCTATAGTAAGTGTAGTATTCCTATAGTACGTGTAGTATTCCTATAGTAAGTGTAGTATTCCTATAGTAAGTGTAATATTCCTTTAGTATTCCTATAGTAAGTGTAGTATTCCTATAGTAAGTGTAGTATTCCTTTAGTATTCCTATAGTAAGTGTAGTATTCCTATAGTACGTGTAGTATTCCTTTAGTATTCCAATAGTAAGTGTAGTATTCCTATAGTAAGTGTAGTATTCCTGTAGTATTCCTATAGTAAGTGCAGTATTCCTGTAGTATTCCTATAGTAAGTGTAGTATTCCTTTAGTATTCCTATAGTAAGTGTAGTATTTTCTATAGTAAGTGTAGTATTCCTCTAGTATTCCTATAGTAAGTGTAGTATTCCTGTAGTACTCCTATAGTAAGTGTAGTATTCCTGTAGTAAGTGTAGTATTCCTGTAGTAAACAGGTGACAGGTTGATTTAAACGGCGGAGCTGTTGACATCGCGGACCGTCTGAATGTGGCGCCAAACGGACGAATGTCAGTTCTAATCCGATCAAAGTGATCGGTAACCGGCGGAGACGAACACGGCGACGGCGTATTTGCGATGGAGCTGAAACACCGCGGTTATTATACTGCGTTAATTACTACTAATAACGCTCATGTTAGCGTTGTCATTCGCAAAAAGCAGCGCTGTGTTGAAGCGCATGCGCGTGGCAGGCTCTCCCAACAACAGCGAGGAGAAGGGGGAGGGAGAAGCGAAGGAGGGGTGAGGGGACAACACAAAGCGGATCCCGAGCTCAACACACGGACACAGCGGCTCTCCGTGTCGGTCATAGCCGGGTCGAACCGGGCTAAAGTAGTCTAAAAGCACAGGGAGGGCAACGCGCCGCCTTTAGGTTTAGCTATTAACCGCCATTTCGCGCCGTAAGCCCGGTCTCGGCGGGGAGCGACAGCTGCTGTTTAGGCGCCACTTACAGACAAGATGGCGGACACGCCCCTGCCACAGCGCTGCGCGTCCCGCTCTCTGTTTCTACACTTTACTACGGACTCCGCGGTCCCGAGCGCCGAGAGTCCGGCTCACCTGACGGCGGGAACCTTCCGCCGCGGGTTGGTGCCGTCGGAGCGGCTGTGCGGGGTCCGGCGCCCTTACCTTAGCCGGTTAAGTTGCAGAGAGTCTCAGGTTCTGTCCGCTTGTTTCGGGTCCTCCGCTCCGCTCCCTCCCCGCCTGCTCAGACATCTTTACAGGGACCCAGAGACAGTCACTGCGCAGGCGCAGCTGGTGTCCAACTTCCTTGTTCTAGGCGTCCTGTTGGCGCCGCCATTTTGAGCAGGTCGGATCCATGATCTGACGTAAACCTAGACATCAGTCTAGTGAGACAAACGTGCGTGTGTGTGTGTGTGTGTGTGTGTGTGTGTGTGTGTGTGTGTGTCTCATCCTGATCTGTAATATAAACCAGATGTTCTCCAGTGGACTGCAGCCATCATTCATTATATTATATTTAAATACATCATAATAAATAAGTAAATCCTATATTTAAATACACTGCTATTATGTCAGAGTAGGGCTGGGTTATATCTATATATAGATATGTAAATATAGATATCTATATATAGATACTTTCCAAATGTGATATATATCATAGATTACTAGTTACTGTAATTTGAGAGTTATTAGTAATATACTATACTATAGTATTACTGTGTACACAATAGTACTGTGCTGCGTTCCAGTACATTTGAGGTACTTTCACCTAAACAACAGCAGGAGTTTGACTTCATCAATAAAGTCTCTTCATCCACTTTAATACTTCAGATTAGTATAATATTCGGTAGAATTCATATGAAAATGCAAAGTAACGAAAGCTATAAAATAGAAAGGTAAAAGGCAAGTAGGAGGATGGAAATACTCTATTCAATTTTATTTATAGTATCAATTGATAACAAGAGTTATCTGGAGACCCTTTACAGATAGAGCAGGTCTAGACCAGATAGAGCAGGTCTAGACAAGATAGAGGAGGTCTAGACCACACTCCAGAATTTACAAGGACCCAACAGTTCTAGTAGTCTCCTCCAGAGCACGCAACAGTGCTACAGTGGAGAGGAAAAACTTCCTTTAAGGCAGAAACCTGGGACAGACCCAGACCCAGACCCGGTCCCAGACCCGGTCCCTGGCCCAGACCCGGTCCCTGGCCCAGACCCAGAACCAGGCTCTTGGTAGGCGGTGTCTGACAGGCCGGTTGGGGTTTAGAATGAAGAGTGGAAATAACAGTCCCAAAAAATAGTAGTTTGTAGTAGTTCTTTGTAGTAGTTCATGGCATAGCAGGACACGGTGGGGCATTACAAGGCCCAGCAGGACGTAGCAGGACGTAGCTGGGCACCGCAGAGTGTAGCAGGGTGTAGCAGGACGCAGCAGGACGTAGCAAGACGCAGCAGGACGTAGCAGGACGTAGCAGGACGTAGCTGGGCACCGCAGAGTGTAGCAGGACGTAGCAGGACGTAGCAGGACCTAGCTGGGCACCGCAGAGTGTAGCTGGACGTAGCAGGACGCAGCAGGACGTAGCAGGACGTAGCAGGGGACCGCAGAGTGTAGCAGGACGTAGCAGGGCGTAGCAGGACGTAGCAGGATGTAGCAGGGCGTAGCAGGACGTAGCAGGATGTAGCAGGGCGTAGCAGGACGTAGCAGGACGCAGCAGGACGTAGCAGGACGTAGCAGGG
>NW_023266464.1:0-2141 GCF_013103735.1 Etheostoma cragini
CTCCCCCCCGGCGCCCCCCTGGACAGCCCCCCTTCGCTCCACCCTCCAGCCATGCGGTATTTCCTTTCATCAGCAAGCATCCTGTAACTTCACCCTCCTCCAGTTCTTCACCGTCTCCAACATCTTCTACGCCCACAACGTTGGGTCACGGGAACGGTAACCAGGCAACCATCTCCACGACGGTGGCCAGGTGCCTGAAGGTCATCGAGACGGTGAAGTCACTGGCGGTGCAGCCGCCAGCCAAACCGGTCAAATCGGTCCAGTTTAGTTTACCCACGGTGTCTCCGTCGGACTCGAGTCCTCAGACCTCGACAGAGACGGACGAGGACATAAAGACCAAGCAGAAAGAAAAGGTAGTGGATTTGGGGGGGGGGTTTCCACCTCATGTTGTCCCCATATTGCCCTCAAGTTATCTTCATGTTGTCCCCATGTTAACCCCATGTTATCTTCATGTTGTCCCCATGATGACCCCATGTTGTCCTCATGTTGTCCCCATATTGTCCCCATGTTGTCCCCATGTATTTAGCCTGTGCCTATGTTAATGTTAACTACCATCTTAGCTAGCAGTAATTAGCCTGTGCCTATGTTAAAGTTAACTAGCATGTTAGCTAGCAGTAATTAGCCTGTGCCTATGTTAACATTAACTAGCATCTCAGCTAGCAGTAATTAGCCTGTGCCTATGTTAATGTTAACTAGCATGTTAGCTAGCAGTAATTAGCCTGTGCCTATGTCAAAGTTAACTAGCATGTTAGTTAGCAGTAATTAGCCTGTACCTATGTAAATGTTAACTAGCATGTTAGCTAGCAGTAATTAGCCTATGTCATCTCCTAACATACAGCTACCTCTCGGTCTCTGCTGTTTGGGAATGTTTGAGATTTCTCTTGCACAGCTACCAGAAGACTTACAGCTTTCAGACAGGTTGCTCACGTCACATCTACGCCTTCCAGCTCAGGTGGAGGCTGCTCAGTAGACTCAGCACCGCCGGGACAGAGCTTCTAGTAGACTTCCCTGGTCTCTGTTGAAACCTTCTGTTACTGTGTAACAGATTGGTCTTCGTCTCTGGAGAATATGTTTAGGATTTAGTGTTTGCTGTCCGTTATCCAAACAGTCTGTCCCAGCTGATCTGGACCGACACGATAACGTAGAAATATAGAAGCAATGGAAGATGGCCGTGTTTCAGCTGCGTAGCACCGATGTATCATCGATGCTACTTCCTTAGCACCGTGTAGCTACAATATGTTTTAATAACAAAAATAATGACGCAATTCAAAATATGATAGTTAAGATATGATAGGATCCTGACCCTGGACTTTCTTTGGTCCTGACCCTGGTCCTGATCCTGACCCAGGACCTGCTTTGGTCCTGACCCTGGACTTGCTTTGGTCCTGGCCCTGCTGTTGTCCTGACCCTGGACCCGCTTTGGTTCTGACCCTGGTCCTGCTGTGGTCCTGACCCTGGACCTGCTTTGGTCCTGACCCTGGACTTGCTGTTGTCCTGACCCTGGACCTGCTGTGATCCTGACCCTGGACCTGCTTTGGTCCTGACCCTGGACTTGCTGTGGTCCTGACCCTGGACCTGCTGTTGTCCTGACCCTGGACTTGCTTTGGTCCTGACCCTGAACCTGCTATGGTCTTGACCCTGGTCCTGATTCTGACCCTGGACCTGCTTTGGTCCTGACCCTGGACCTGCTTTAATCTAAAATAGAAGTGTCTGGTAAAATTAGGCATCTACCGGCCACTGGGGCAAAAAAGTTAATACCCCACCGTGGACAAGGCTTTGATATTTAATACCTAATATATATAATTTAACGATGGTCTTTGTGTGTCTGTTACAGCTGGACTCGTACCAGCAGAGGGTTCTGGAAAAGAGGGAGCAGCACTACAAGGACTGGCTGGTCCGCAGGAAGCAGAAAGAGGGTCCCCCGGTCTTCCCAGGTACCACGTGTTGGTCAACCTTTGTGTTACACAGACATGAGTTAGGTGTTAAGTTCTGCTAGTTCTCTCAAAATAGAAATACTCCTTATTCTACTGCGTTACCCCGGGAGATAGAGGTAGAAATGTTATAACATGATGGAGTACTACACCTTATTCTACTGCGTTACCCCAGGAGATAGAGGTAGAAACGTCAACATGATGGAGTAC
>NW_023266465.1:0-1992 GCF_013103735.1 Etheostoma cragini
CACAAGGGACAGAGACATCAGCTTCTCCTCTACAGTCTGCTCGGAGCCTCCTCCACCTGCAGGGACACAAGGGACAGACACCTGGTGTGATACTGACTGTCCATCCCGCCTTCACTGCTGCTCCACTTCACACTGAAAATATCTGGTTGCAGGGACAGACAGACGGACGGAAGGACGGACAGACAGACGGACAGAAAGAGAGAGACAGACAGAGACAAGACAGAAGGACGGACAGACAGAGAGAGACAGACGGATGAACGGACAGAAGGACAGACGGACAGACAGACGGAAGGACGGACAGAGAGACAGAGACAGACAGACAGACAGACGGAGACAGAATAGCTGAAATAATTCACACAAGATGTCTACGAGCTGAGATTAACGTGGATGGACACTTTATTATTAATTAATAAATTAATCGACAAACCAATTGTCCGAATATCTGATAATTATATAATAATAATTAGTAGCTGAAGCTCCAGATCACTTCACTGTTAGAATATGAGCTGAGTGAGTTCAATAAGTTATATTAACTACCTGCCTTCTATAAATACATACATAAATACATACTGTACATAAATACATACATACATACTGTA
Organism: Etheostoma cragini; assembly: GCF_013103735.1. NCBI lineage: Eukaryota > Metazoa > Chordata > Actinopteri > Perciformes > Percidae > Etheostoma > Etheostoma cragini. The sequence goes on from NW_023266465.1 coordinate 600, forward strand.
CATACATACATACATACATACATACTGTACATACATACATACTGTACATACATACATACATACATACTGTACATACATACATACATACATACATACATACTGTACATACATACATACATACATACTGTACATACATACATACTGTACATACATACATACATACATACTGTACATACTGTACATAAATACATACATACATACTGTACATACATACATACATACATACATACTGTACATACATACATACATACATACATACTGTACATACATACATACTGTACATACATACATACATACTGTACATACATACATACATACATACTGTACATACATACACACATACATACATACTGTATGTACACAGCAACAAATGGATTCTGCTGTTTGTCTTGCTTCCCATTTTACAGAATACTACTCTCTGGAATTAAACATGTAATATTGTGTGGCGGGAGTTCCCTAAATGTGAAGATGTTAATGCTTAAATACTAAATTACAACCTGCAACACAGGACTGTGAGTCTCTAATACTGTGCCATGTAGCTAGCTAGCGTTGGTGCTGTTAGCTAATACTACGGTGGTTTCCAGAGGGGATACAGCTACGACCGGAAGTTACGCGGATTTACGCTAAAACTAGCCAAATCTAGGCAAATATAACATTGTTATTTCAATCAATGTATAACACTCTCATTGTAATACTTTCACACACGTTCATCATGAGTTTCTTTTCAAATCTAAACGCGAGCTTTTTCCCTAAAACTGAACTTTCTTTAACGTTACCGTAGCCGTATCCCTTCTGGCTAGCTAGCTAGCCTTAACTAATGTAGCTAGCTAGCTCGCTGATAAGCTAGTTAGCGGTTGAAGCTAATTAACGGTAAGATAACGTTAGTTGTTAACGGAGCAGAAACACGTCACGGCAGGTCGGTTTACCTTCGTCTGTCGGTCTCCGGTAATCATCTGAGTGGTCGTTAGCTAGCTAGTTGAACCGGGAGAAGCTAATCGGTCTCCGCCGCCGGTTTGTTGTTGACAGTCTCGAGCTCCGGTCCGTCTGCAGCTTAGCAACCATAGACGGTTAAAGCTGTCATTGCCCAATGTGAGGAGAGAGCAGATGTGAGTCGCGCATGCGTCACTTTGTGACAAGTGAAGCTGTGAGTTGCGCATGCGTCACTTTGCGACAAGTAGCATATAAGATACTAACGAGATGCTAACGAGAGACTTCTGTATTGTCAACACAGTAAAAATGGACCTGCTAGCTGAAAAGGTCCCCGGATGTTGTCTAAGAAATCTGGTCCCCTTAGGTGAGGGACATGTCCTGTGTTTGGGTGGAGGTCCTGTGTTAGGGACATGTCCTGTGTTAGGGACATGTCCTGTGTGTGGGTGGAGGTCCTGTGTTAGGG
>NW_023266466.1:0-3166 GCF_013103735.1 Etheostoma cragini
TTCCAGCCGATTCCAGCCGCCTTCAGGCTGGACAGGAAGTGACAAAAACACTGTGGTGCGATCCCGATTTAATAAAATTATAATCAGACCCACATACCAGCTGGTCCACAGTCTCCAGTTGTTTTTAATTATAACAGAGTAGCTGTCAAAGTGCTCTACATGAGATCTGTTGCTGATTTTAATGAACAACACACTGTAGATGATCCGTGATCTGATCAGATTTAGTCTCTCTGACTTCTAAACGTCTATCAGCCACACAACACGTGTTCTGGACAGAATAAGTCTTTAAATCAGACAAATAGCAATTAAAATCCCTCCGATTCAAAAACTACAAAAAGTTTATATAAATCGTCATCGTGGTTTAAACCAATCGGGTGTTAAATCAGCTGAGAAGCCGGCGTTTCCCAGCATGCTCTGGGTCCGCCTGGCTCTTGCAGTCGGTGAAAAGCAACTGCGCCGCCTGCGTCTCAGACCTGCGGCCGCCTTGCTCTCGTGAGATTTCCGTTGCCCACGTGTACATGACGTCAGAGCAAGTCGGGATCAAGTCGGACAGAAATCTAACCGGCATGCAACGGGCGCCGATCGCCGGTGATCGATTCTGCGCAGACCTGGCTCATCTCGAACGAGCCTACTGACTGTCTGACCCACCCAGCTGCCCAGGAAGTCGGCCTTGGTGCGGCGGCGCCCGGTGTGGTCCACGAGGCTGAAGGCGCCCCGCCCCAGCGCCGCCTTCTGCAGCTGCTCCACCCGCTGCCGCTGCAGCTGCTGCTGCTTCTCCCCGTGGACGAGGCGCCACGCGGCCAGCAGCCCGCCGCCGAGCGCCAGCGCCACCGCCAGGCGGGTCCGCAGCCTTGGCCCGGGGGAGGGGGGGGAGGGGCCGCCCCCCCGGGACAGGACCCGCCGCTGAGGGAGGGAGGGGGGCAACGCTCTCAGGAGTCTGCCTCCTACTCGCACATCCCCCACAATGCACCTGAGCGCCAACATCTCCAACGCCACGCGTCCTGCAACACAAACCAGAAATAACTTCACTATTAATATAAGAAACATAATAATAATAATATCATTTATTTCAACATTTTACATGAAAGTTGATTTCTGTCTGACCCAAATTCTGTGTTATTGTTACAGCACACACACACACACACACACACACACACACACACACACACACACAGATTAAAAAATAATGTTTTGGCAAAATATCAAACAAACTCAAATCAAAAACACTTTCGTTACATTCAAAAAAAAATCCTTAATTTTTTATGCCGATTATTTTATTTAAAGTAATGTCTAAAGTTCCCTTTGAGATGAATAAAGTATCTCTCTAAATACATATGTACAGTGAAGAGAAGGTACCAGCAGGGGGCAGCAGGGGGCGGTAATGCACCACAGTGGGATGCAAACTACCATGGAACCCTAAAGAAGAAGAAGACATGTTCTCTACATTAAATTCACTTGTACTAGATGGGAATAACCCGGGTTAATGTTACCTAAAACCTGGGTGACGTTGACGTGAACCCCGCCGAACTGTTGCTGAGAGGTCCCTCTACTCTGGCCCGGTTTATATCGTCGTTATTATCGCGATAAGTTACGATTATTAACGCTTAATGTCAGAAATGACCGTTTTTCGGGAAGGGTTCTCGTCTGAAGGGATACAGCTACGGCCGGAAGTTAGGCTAAATCGCGCAAAATCTAGACTAAAGTAAAATATTTTAATACTTTCAACCTGGAAACGCGTATTTGTTTCTCTGGAATGTTTTAATTAAAATTACGACATTTCCCTTGAACTTCAAAGTAATTTTGGTGTCCAAATACCTGTCGTCACCGTAGCTGTATCCCTTCTAGCTTCAGCCCGATACGTAAAGTCTTCGTGTCTCGTCTTTTAAATTATAATATAATAATGCTAACGTTAGCAGATCTGTCCGTTAACGGTCGGTACCGTATTTAGATTAACAGTTAACGTTCGGTTCCGGTTCAAATTATTATTATTTCATAGCTAACAGAATAATAAAGGTTAACGGAGCTAGCTAGCTAGCTAGCTATAGCTATGACCTCAACGCGTTGCTGCGAAGCTAACGTTACATGACGATGACGTACCTACGTTAGCATACCAAGCTAACCTAGCGTTTAGCTGTTAGCTTTAATTTGGAAAAGAAATGTATCTTACCCAAAGAGCGTTAATATTAAGTCAATGTATATCTCTATATGTACACAGTCTAACCTCCATGGATAACACCTGTAGCTAACTGCGCAGGCTAATGTCAACTGTCAATAAAGTTCGTTCACGTCAAAAAAAAATCTAAATTAACGTCTTTTGAAATGTACATTCATTATAAATGTTAAATTTAAAAATATAACAAACAATTAAAAACACTTACATAAAAAGGGAATAATACAGTAAATTAAACATGTTTTATTTATTAAATACCGAGCTAAAATAAGAATAGTTTTACGGTTCAATCTTCGGCTCCACTCGGCAGATTCGTGCATTTCCGGAATTGGCTGTGACGCGGTTCCGGAAGCAGCTGTGAAGCAGGAACTCTCCACCAGATGGCGCTAAATGCGAAAGATAATTATTACTAATAATTAATAATGTATAATGTTTATTATGTAAGAAATAGGGAATACTATATTTTTAAATATATTAAAATAAATGTTTATATGTGTGTGTGTGTGTGTGTGTGTGTATATATATGTACACATTTTAATTACAAATTTAGAAACAGAAATTCAGAAATTAAAAAATATATATTAGAAATATACCAGTAATTCAATATTAATTAGGATCTAATCAAAAGATAATTAAATTAATTAAAACCCGTACAAATAACAAACAATCGATTAAAAGTGTAAAAAATGAATGTGAATGATTATTATTAATAAATAAATATAAAATAAAGCCGTTTACATCCTCAAAATGAGCTGTTTGCTCTTCTGAGGCGTTGCTAGGCAACCCAAACCCGGTCGGTACCGCGAGTGTCCCGAGAGGAAGACAGGGAGAGGCGTTGCTAGGCAACACAAAACCCAAACCCGGCCTTATTTAATACTGGTACCTGTCACATGATTCACCTGTACTGTCTCTTTAAGAGGAAAACATCTCAGAAGACGATGAAGGTGTGTGTGTGTGTGCGTGTGTGTGTGTGTGTGTGTGTGTGTGTGTGTGTGT
>NW_023266467.1:0-1297 GCF_013103735.1 Etheostoma cragini
TTAGCTAGGTTGCACGTTGGTCTTAATGAAGCATCAACACTTTCACCAGCTTTATTCGCATGAGTTTTTTTTTTTTTTACCGAACTTCAGATTCTGTAATTCAGTTGACAAGTGGATGGAAACTTAGCTAGACAGAAGTTGTCTCCGTCTGTTTTAACAGACACACCTGGGGCCAAGTTGGACACCAGAATCAGGTTTAATCCAGTCCTAATCTAGTTCTGAACTTTCACATCATTTCACTGGAGTTATCCTTATTATTGTTTACGTCATCAATACCATATTCAAACAACTAAGACAACTCAACAGATTCAGCATCCTGCAATAATTCACAGCAAATCATTGCGGCTTGATGGCGCTAACGTTAGCACATAGTAGGCTAGTATGGATAGTGCTAACGTTAGCACATAGTAGGCTAGTATGGATAGTGCTAACGTTAGCACATAGTAGGCTAGTATGGATAGAGCTAACGTTAGCACATAGTAGGCTAGTATGGATAGTGCTAACGTTAGCACATAGTAGTATGGAGGGCGACATGGTTGAAAATGAAAAAAACAGCAAGACATTCCCATCATCCTCAGCCTTATCTGAGAGAGATGTTTCAGACAGTAGACATGAAGAAGGACTCCTGGCCAATGTGCTGGGGAACTTCTTCATTAATGTCTGTTTAATCATTCATATTTTAATCCGTTATATTATTTCCAGAAGCCGTATTTGAGCACACACATACATGTAGATTCATTTACATGTTAGGGGGAAAAAAGATAAAAAATAGAAACTGGATCTGTGAATTCTCACAGAATCACAGCTGAATTCATATCTTGCTAATAAGTCAGAATCTTATTAACCTAGAGTCCCAGTTTCTGTCATTATAATCATGTATGTTATGTTTTAGGCCTATTGGCAGACATCCATTTAAAATGTAGCCTTTCACATATAAAGACGTGTCCTCCATGTCCACTGTTGTCCCTCAGCGTCTCTCTAGTAACGTCTGTGTGCTTTTGCACGGCTACTTTTACTTTTATACTTTAAGTAAATTTCCGAGCCTGTACTTTGTTACTTTTACTTGAGTAAAGAAGTTTAATCAGTACTTCCACTTTTACCGGAGTATTTTTTAACACAAGTATCTGTACTTCTACTTAAGTACGGGAAGTGAGTACTTTTGCCATCTCTGAATAGGACCAATCTGAACCAGGACCAAGTGGGACAACCATGTTTACTTTTTTATTTATTTTATCATTTAATAGACTACACTACTAACAATGTGTCTAGGTCTGACCCCCCCTCAGGTCTAGGGTCT
>NW_023266468.1:0-4483 GCF_013103735.1 Etheostoma cragini
GTGTGTCTGTGCGTGCCTGTGTGTCTGTGTGTGCGTGCGTGTCTGTGCGTGCGTGCCTGTGTGTCTGTGCGTGCGTGCGTGTCTGTGTGTGCGTGCCTGTGTGTCTGTGTGTGCGTGTCTGTGCGTGCGTGCCTGTGTGTCTGTGCGTGCGTGCGTGTCTGTGTGTGCGTGTGAGTCGATGCAGCTGTAGTAGGCGACTCGCTGTGACCGACGTTATCCACGTTCATATTTAGACGCAACAACTTACATATCCAGCTACAATAAAACCTAAAAGTTGGGCGTTAGGACGGAAGTACAAAGAGTCGTTGCTATGGAGATGATACGGCACACGGCCAGTACCGTAAAAAAGTTCTTTAAATCGGCCATTTTAAATGCTGTTACTAATAGATCGGGAGAGGCCTGATGATGATATCGGCCCCCCGATATATCTACCGGCCTCTAGTTGGGGGATTGAATTAATATAATAAATGACAACTCATCGATTGGTCTTTGCAGCTCTGGTATTGGTTTTTAATGTCCATTGTCTGTCTTCTCCGTGTCCCTCAGGAGTCCTTCAACAACGTCAAACAGTGGCTGCAGGAGATCGACCGCTACGCCAGCGAGAACGTCAACAAGCTGCTCGTAGGCAACAAGTGTGACCTCACAACGAAGAAGGTGGTGGACTACACCACGGCGAAGGTACGAGCACACAGCCGGGAGACGCCACGACACTCACCGTCCAGGGGTCTCGCGTCTGTGTCCAGATATCTGTATCCAAAGGATAGTTGGCTAGTCTCGCTTCGCCAGACCTTCGTCCACGGCGCTGCGTTCGTAAGCGTAACCACGCTCAGTCGCACGTCACAAGATTAGATTAGATTAGATTCAACTTTATTGTCATGAGGATCCAGTTTACAGAGGGAATAAAATATTTGTGACTCTCCACATAAGAAACTAAATGCTGCGTATTTATCACGACACTTTGGATATAATATTGCGCAACGTGATTTGACCCTTATGGTGTTTGCATTGTGGATTTTTAACTTATGACAAAAACCCCACGTCCATGTTTAATAGTGTGCTAGTAGAGACTGATGCATTCCCTAAACATAGGCAAGGCAGCTTTATTTGTAGAGCACATTTCAGCAACAGGGCAATTCAAAGTGCTTTACACAAAATCATTAAAACAGATAAAACACAAGTACAAACAGTTAAAAGTCATAAGCATTAAAAATCAATAAGACACATGAATAGACAGTTGAAAACAAAAAAACATAGATGATATCTCAGCTGGTTGAAATTGAGATAAAGACAATATTTGCTAATATATTATGAAGTAAAATGTTATTTAAGAATTTTGCTAAAAACCCCAAATAAGTCCCGGGTCAGTTGGACCCAAGGGACACGAGAGGGACCAGAAGGTGAAGACCCCACCAGGGTTAATATACACCGTGGATCCAAACGCAGCATCCGGGAGGGAGGAGCAGAAACTCTCACCTCTGCACTCCACTGACATGCTCTGCTCAGCAGCTTCCTCCGTTTTTATCAATTTTTTTTATACTCCTCTTCCTTTTTTTTTGCTTCTCGCCAGGAATTCGCCGACAACCTGGGAATCCCCTTCCTGGAGACGAGCGCCAAGAGCGCCACCAACGTGGAGCAGGCGTTCATGACCATGGCGGCGGAGATCAAGAAGAGGATGGGCCCCGGGGCCACGGCCAACTCCTCGGAGAAGACCAACGTCAAGATCCAGAGCAAGCCGGTCAACACCTCGTCCGGAGGCTGCTGCTGAGACCCCCCCAAGGGGGAGGGGGGGGGGGGGGGGGGGGGGAGAAAAACCAACCACGACCTGAATCCACCCACGACCAGTCTCTATGTTACCATGCTCCACAGGGAGGGAGAGAGAGGTTAGAGAGAGGGAAAGAGAGAGAGAGAGGAGAGAGGAGGAAGACTTTAAATGGACCGGTGTGTAAGTGTGTGTGCAGCTACGACACCAGATTCCAACCCCACCCTTTTGAGAGTCCGCAACAGGCCGGTAAGCCCCATCCAAAACCACCTGAAACACACTGGGCGGTTCTATTTCTTTCTTTTTTTTTTTATTCTTCTTTTTCCTAATTTACCAAAACACACTCGTACTGGAAAAAACAAACAAAAATGTATACAATTTTTAACAATGTGTGAAGTTTAACCAACGACAAGTGAAAACACACACATACAGTTTTTCCCCTTCTGTCTTACTGTTTATTACTTTTTTTTTTTTTGGTTTTTTATCGCCCGCTCCTTATTTCGTTTTTTTCTTTAAACGAGTCACTTTTTCTACAAACTGAAGAAAAACTGCTATTTTAGCTGTGTAAAAAAAAATGAAAACAGCTTGACTTTCTTTTTTTGCTTCACCCCAAAATCTCCTCGGATATACGTATCTGTAAAGCACTTCAAATGAAGCACATGCTTAATTAAAAAACCAGCATCATGCATGTTCGGAGCGGATCGCGCGCATGCGAGCGTCCAAGATGGCCGCCGTGAAGCGAGTGGCTTCCTGCTCCATCTACACAGGGACAAGACAGGAAGTGTCACTTGCTTTAACTTCACAGTGTCACCCCCCCCCATCCCCCCAATCCCCCTAAAAATAAGAAAGTGCCAGTGCCTTTTGTGGCAGGAGATTCACACGACGCGTATGCCTTCGGTGCTCTTGTGTTGTCGGCATATCCCCCCCCCCCCACATATGCCCGGGACGACTTACTTTTAAAGAGTCCTCTTTGTATGATAGCATAACATTCCTGTGTATATATATATATATATCTATATATTCAGCTCTTATGTGCGTGCTCTGCTGGTATCCACGAAACAATAAGCATGTGCTACATTGGGAGACGTGACGTCAGGCGTGCGCGTGTGTTATTTTTTAGTTTTTCCTCGACATTACGACAAAACGGCCCAACCGCGAACCCCGTTGGAGAAGGACGAGCGAGAAAACCCACCATCCCAGCTGGAGAATAATCTATAAACTGTATATATTTATACATAAATGTAAGAAGTGATTTGCATTTGCAAAAAAAACAAAAAACACACAATTGTGTAGAGAATAGCAAGCGAATGACAGGATGAAAGTAGCTGGAATTAGTACTCTCGGCACGTGATTTGTGGCTGCGGACATGATGTTTTTGTGGCACAGTGTCTACTATTAAAACAATGAAGGAGATCTTTGATAACTGCTGGTCCTCGTGTGTTGTTTTTTTTGTCTTCTTACCGTCAGTTCGACCTTTGTTTCAGAATGGGGGGGGGGGGGTCCTCTTTCTTTCAGCGTACTAGCATCACCGCGTGCACGTCCGCTGCTATCGGCCATATCAGGACACTTTCAACCTGACGCGCTTTCCCGTCTTTTCGCAGTACTTTACATCTCCGATCATCACCAAAATGTTACCAGAAGTTATCTATGCCCGTCTAACGATCTATCTACGTGTGACTTGTCCTACATGTACGTGGACATTTAGGTGTCTAATTAGCGTGTGAAATGAGGCAAAGACGTAAGAACGCTCCGGCGATGGATTTCCCTCCTCCTATTTTCACTGAACTGGACATTAAGGAGCTCTTATTGCATAATTCAGAGTTGTTAAAGCGTGGTGTTTTATTGTGAAGGACAGAAGTGAGATCCGGTAGTTTTGTCTCCACCGGTGTCCGGTTATGGCGACGGTTAGCGCGCGGCTGATTGAGCGGCGATTAGTAACGAGTTAACACCGTATACCGCCAGAAAAGTAGGAAGTCACACGATAGTTTTACACCTAAAAATTAACTTAAAAACAACAATAGATCATTTATATTGGTATTTTAACAGATATTTTGATAGAACGTTGGCCAATAAGTGTCCGTACGTGGACACAGGGACGCTATCAGCTGAGAGGGATGATGGTCTCTGGCCTGGAGGTCTCCGGCTGCAGCTTGTATTTTAACAGGAACACACTACACTTTAATTCAGGCTTATTAACTTAAAAGTCACATTGTACAATATCTAAAGAGTTTTTACAGGTTGAGTTCTTTTAACCCTCGTGTTGACGTTTTCAACACTACGTAACACTAACTTATTAACTTTAGTTTTACAGTTTTTTTTTGGAATTGATGGTCAATAAACGTCATTTATAGGAAATTATACCTAATGTTTGAGTTAGAAAAGCAGAAATTAGGAATTATTGAGACTAAAATTAAAGGAATGGATGTTGATGATAATCACAGACTGGAATATGTCAACTTTTACTCAATACTATTTCAAAAACACTTCCATTTGTTTTACAATGCTATAAAATTGAATAAGACGCCCCAAAATTAATGAAAGTAGAGATTTGTACTTGGCAAAGAGCGTTGGGTGGAATCAATCATGTTATTTTGGGGAATTAAAAAGAACATTGATATAGGACAGCATGAGGACAACATGGGGACAACATGGGGACAACATGAGGACAACATGAGGACAACGTGAGGGCAACATGAGGACATGGGGACAACATGAGGACAACAT
>NW_023266469.1:0-3612 GCF_013103735.1 Etheostoma cragini
GGACGCTCTACAACGTCCCTGTTAGTGATGGTGTTACATAGTCTGTCCACCAGAGGACGCTCTACAACGTCCCTGTTGACAACACTGAGTTTTTTTGTTATTGTGTTTTTGTTCAAAGGACTTTAAGTTTCATATCTTATGTTTTGTTACGTGTTTCTGGATTTTTTTTTAAATATATACATCGGCCAATATATCGGCATATCAGATTTTTAAATGACCAAATATTTGTATCGGTATCGGTCCTAAAACTCTTTCATCGGTCGGGCTCTACTACGGACGAACCCAAAGGAGACGAGAGACTTTTGCCTGACTCGAGAATTTCATTTTGGCAAATCTTCAGCATCTCAATTAAATTTAACATCAAACCATTAAACGAGGAGCTGAGCACAGCCTTAATACTCCAGCTGTGTGTCTCTGTGTGTGTGTCTGTGAGTGTGTGTCTGTGAGTGTGTGTGTGTCTGTGAGTGTGTGTGTGTGTGTGTGTTCAGGCCTCGGCCAGACAGCCCATAACCTTCAGCATCAGCTCCTCCTTCCTGTGTTTGGAGCTGACGTGAACGCCTCTTCCTCTCAACCAGGCCAGCAGAGTCGCCGAGTTCACCTTGGACAACTAGAGAGAGACAGAGAGGGGGAGGAGGGGAGACAGAGGGGGAGAGAGAGACAAAGAGAGAGAGGGGGGGGGAGAGAGGGAGAGGGAGGGAAAGATGGCAAAAAAACAAGATTTTTACAAAATCACTTCATTTACATATTAATAATTAGAGGATGTGACGACAGAGCAAATGAAACGCAGCGTCACCTCGAATACAAAGACCGATTACTTGATGCAGAAAACTATAGGGCCTATCAAGGCCTGCACAGACCCCCCCACACACACACACACACACACAGCCTCCCCCACCCACACACACACAGCCTCCCCCACCCACACACACACACACACACACACACACACACACACACACACACACACACACACACACACACTCTGAAATCCATCCATTAGGTCCTGAGCATGTGTGTAGTGTGTAATAACAACAGAGTGTAAATTGTAATTGATCAATAAAGAGGATAAACCGACGACTTATAAAAGCGTTTGTGTGAATAGTGAAGAACACGGAGTCCAGAGGTGAAGTTGTGGGAATAAAAGCAGAAGAGAAAGCGGTGTATTGTTGTGGAGAACTTGCAGGTCGGAGCAGTAAAACTGATGAATGTTGTTATTAATGTGCCGGGCTCCCTGTGGGCTCCCGACGCCTGCACGCCATCCATCACTTTAACAGTCCTCGCCCTCCTCTCGGAGGATGTTTGCAGGGAAACGCCGACCGGCAGAACGCCGTGCGTGCTCTTCATCACGCTAACTCCCTGTAATACATCCCAGGAATGCGTGTTGTCCTCCGTGAGGATGTTTACGAGGTGGAAATCCTTCACTTCTGGTTGTCACGGCGCAGCGGATGTGACACTAGGCGTGGGTGGAGAAATCGATATATCATAGTATGGCGAAACTGCATCGATACACAGACGCCAAGAAAGTGCTCTTTTATCATATATTGTATATTATATACTGTATGCGTTGGTCGGGCTGCTTGATAATCCCATTTTTGCAGCAATACAGTTGAAGTGACATGAACAATCGGGGAAAGATTTATCATCAAATGTTGACAACGATTCCTTTTGGAGACATGATTTGAAATTGGGAAAAAAGGAAATATATTGTCAAATTTTCCAATATGTCTAAAATTGCAATAGTATCGTATCGTGAGGCCTCTGGCAATCCCCCCCGATGTGACACATGCCTTTAGTGTGTGAGACCTGGGTTCTGTAATGGGAAAACCACATTTAAGCATGATTGGACATGTCCTTTGTTATGACGCTGGGGTCATTTTGTGTCATAATGTCCCTCACCCTGCTATAGCAGGTGATCTCCTAACCACAGGTAATGCAGAACAGGTGTTTCAGTTTTGCAGCCTGTCTTTATGTTCTTTCAACAACGTCTCACTTCCAACAAATTCCTCTCTTGCTGTGCAAGAAACTTCCTCGACAGTTCGTTTCCCACTGCTATACGTCCGCTAACGTGTCCCTGAGCAAGGCACTCAACCCTCATGTTGTCCTTCGGTCAACTTTGACCCGTTTTCAGTTAAGTGTTGTTGTTTTCTTGTCACAAAAATTGTCTGTCAAAATAAGAGTTACATTAAAAATATCAAAAAAAGTAGTAAAAAAACACGAGAAACATCAAAAAAGCCCCCACAACGTTGAAAAAGTGACAAGAATGTTGGAAAAAGTGACCAAAACAGGGTCTTTTTCATGGTTGACAGGAAGACAACACAAGGATTAAGGAGATTTTTACCAGATTCTTGATCGCTAGATGTCTCCGAGTAACGCCGATAGGGGAAAAAACGACAGAAATTGGTGCTAGCAAACTGGAGTTGGTGCAGCTAAAGGCCAGAGATCCCAGTTAGCTAAAATGCTAGTTGTATGTGTGTGTGAGTGGTGGTCATCCATCCATCCATCCATCCCTCCATCCAGCTCCAGTAGGAGACCCTCCCTTTCCCAAACCACATCAACCAGCTCCGACTGGGGGGTCCCGAGGCGTTCCCAGGCCAGGTTGGAGATATAATCTCTCCACTTAGTCCTGGGTCTTCCCCGAGACCTCCTCCCAGCTGGTCGTCCCTCCACCTAGTCCTGGGTCTTCCCCAAGACCTCCTCCCAGCTGGTCGTCCCTCCACCTAGTCCTGGGTCTTCCCCAAGACCTCCTCCCAGCTGGTCGTCCCTCCACCTAGTCCTGGGTCTTCCCCGAGGCCTCCACCCAGCTGGACGTGCCTGGACCACCTCCCTAGGGAGGCGCCCAGGAGGCATCCTTACCAGATGCCCGAACCACCTCAGCTGGCTGAGTGATGGTCAATATTCATGAAACGAGTCGGTGAACGGGCAACACAGATTTTGATAATGAACAATTCAAAAACGTCACTGTAGCTTTAAGCCGGGCAGGTTACTGTTGAGTGAGTCCGACCAATCAGAGAAGAGGAGAAACAGGAGGAAAGATAAGGAAGAAGGTGTGAAGTTCACGGTGTCTCCTCACCTGGTTGCTTCTGGCCATCTGCTCCACGTCCACGTTTCGCACCACAGATTTGGATTTCTTCGGCTTTGACTCAAACACAACTCCCTGAAACACAGAAAAACAGCGCAGGACAGTCAGGAAGGACACAACACCAGGGATGCACGATATTGACCAAATACGAAATTGCAATATTGATATTAATTTCAATTTTTTAAACATATGTTAAAGTACAAAAGTTACGAGAAAACGCATCAAAATAAATTAAATTACAGTATCAAGATATACCGTCTATCAGTAATAAATTGGAATACCTAAAGAGCAAATCTTATCAACGTCAGTGGGCCAATCAGCACGCAGCATGCTTCTACCAAGATCTAATAATGGCTGTGATTGTCTGTCTATTGTTACACGTTGTAGAGACATGCAGGAAAAACCCAGACCCAGGACTAGGTGCAGGGCTCCTGGGCTCTACAGCACCTTGTTATCCAGACACATGTTATACAAGAGCCAGAGCTCCTGGGCTCTACAGCACCTTGTTACCCAGACACATGTTAGATAAGAGC
>NW_023266470.1:0-1317 GCF_013103735.1 Etheostoma cragini
TGGAACCTGGTTCCACAGGAGAGGAACCTGATAGCTGAACGCTCTGGTCCCTGGACCCAGACTGGAACCTGGTTCCACTGGAGAGGAGCCTGATAGCTGAACACTCTGGCTCCCGTTCTGCTTTTAGAGACTCTAGGAACCACCAGTAATCCTGCATTCTGGGAGCGCAGTGCTCTTGTAGGGTTGTAAGGTACTACGAGCTCTTTAAGATAAGATGGTGCCTGACCATGAAGAGCTTTGTAGGTAAGAAGAAGGATTTTAAATTCTATTCTAGATTTTACAGGAAGCCAATGCAGAGAAGCTAAGACAGGAGAGATGTGATCTCTTTTCCTGGTTCCCGTCAGAACACGTGCTGCAGCATTCTGGATCAGCTGAAGAGTCTTTATGGACGTCTTCGAGCAGCCTGATAATAAAGAGTTGCAGTAATCCAGCCTAGAAGTAACAAATGCATGGACTAGTTTTTCTGCATCAGTTTTAGACAGGATATTCCTGATTTTTGCAATACTACGTAAGTTTACCCACACAGTCATTACATTATGCAAAAAAATGTCCAAAAAAGGGACAAAAACATAGAAAAGTGTCCAAAAAGATAAGAACAAAAGTCCAAAAAGGGAGAAAAACACAAAAGAAGGAGCATGAATTTCTGCATGTGCGCGGTGTCCTCACCTGTGGGGGCGTCCCCCTGCTCGCCGTCCAGCCATCTCTTCTCCTCCTCCGTCAGGAAGGACAGAGACTCGGCCGCGGTGGACGCCGCCGCCGTCAGACGCTGCTTCAACCTGCGGCTGAGACAGACAGGACTGTCTCCCCCCGGAGACGCCCCGTCCTCCACCTCCTCCTCTGACACCGGGGTGAGGTAGCAGGAGGAGGAGGAGGAGGAGGAGGAGGAGGAGGAGCAGGACGCGGGTGGTCTCGGGGCCTCCAGCCAGGGGCCCAGGTGGAGAGCCCTGAGAGACGAAGCTGGAACGAAGCCCCGCCCCCCCACCGCTGCAGCCAGGCGTCTGCGTTTGGATCTCTGCGGTCGCCCTGGAGACCGGCCCACGGACGCCTGAGGACAGGAAGACAGGGGTCAACACCGGGACGCACGGGGCTGGGGACGGTGGGACTACGTCAACACCGAGCCGAGTCCCTGGAACGCCCCGCTACACCCTTCTATCTGTAGATTATAGAGAGGTCTAGACCTGATCTATCTGTAAATTATAGAGCGGTCTAGACCTGATCTATCTGTAAATTATAGAGAGATCTAGACCTGCTCTACCTGTAGATTATAGAGAGGTCTAGACCTGCTCTATCTGTAAATTATAGAGAGGTCTAGACCTG
>NW_023266471.1:0-1411 GCF_013103735.1 Etheostoma cragini
TTATTTGACAATATAAACATACGCTGACCTCAAGCTTTTATTTTGTTACTTCCGGTTACCGGCATTTCATTTGCATATCAGCTAAATATTTAGTTTCACCCGAAACATTTAGATTTAACATTTCAATTTAGATTTGGATTTAACATTTAGATTTAGATTTAACATTTAGATTTAGATGTAAAATTTAGATTTAACATTTAGATTTAACATTTAGATTTAGATTTAACATTTAGATTTAGATTTGACATTTAGATTTAGATTTAACATTTAGATTTAGATTTAGATTTAACATTTAGATTTAGATTTAATATTTAGATTTAACATTTAGATTTAGATTTAACATTTAGATTTAGATTTAACATTTAGATTTAGATTTAACATTTAAATTTAACATTTAGGTGTAACATTTAATATTTGGATTTAACTATTTCAAATATTTCTTAGTTGACAAATATTGTTGTAAATGTGCAAGAAAGTGACCTCAAAATTTCATACCAGTTTTTTAAACATTATTTAAATCTAAATGTGACAAAATGTTGCTGTGTTTTCAGCGTTAGCAGCTTTACAAACGCGCCCTATACCCTGAAGGATAGAATCAGCAGTGCTAGAAAAACCATCCATAAAATTTTCATTTGTTAGTCAACAATCAGGGAAAGAGGGAAAATATCAGTAGAGTTGATATTCTGAGTTCCCACTATGCTTTCCCAACAACAAGGCCCTACTGGTACCAATTGGCCATGATCGTATAGTGCAGGGCTGGCCAACCTGCGGCTCTTTGCCTGCTCCTGTGAGGCTCTTGCCTTGCCTTACCGCGTGGCAGGGTGAAAAAAAATAAATGAAAGAAAAATAATTCATTTATATATTTTTAAATACATATACTTTGTATATAAGACTCTTTTGCATTTGGTATCGTGTCGGTCGGTAACATTATAGGACATAGAACAATAACCATCTGGTTTGTTTAAGTGGTGATGCCGTAGCTAGCTGTATCGCGTATTTACAATGCAAGGTAGGTGCTGCTATTGGGTGAATAATGGCAGAGTCAGGAGGGAAAAGTAAAGCTAAGCGCAATTATGAAGAGGAGCACAGGACGTTCTCTGTGGTAGAAGCTGAGGTGGAGGATGACGGGGGATTGTTGTTAATTTCCCTGGTGGAGGTCATTGAGGTAACCATAACCTCTATCAATTAACATTGTCCACCATGGACAAAACAAATATGTGAAGACTGGCAATAAACTGCTGTGGATGTTTTACCAGTCTGTGGTCACCAGTGTCCTCTTCTATACTGTGGTGTGCTGGGGGGGCAGCATGTTAAAGATTTAGATTTAGATAACATTTTCGTTTGTTAGTCAACAATCAGGGAAAAAGGGAAAATATCAGTAGAGTTGATATTCTGAGTTCCCACTATGCTT
>NW_023266472.1:0-3891 GCF_013103735.1 Etheostoma cragini
CACGTCAACAACACGTCAACAGCAACACGTCAACAACACGTCAACAGCAACACGTCAACAACACGTCAACAGCAACACCATGCTACCATGTAAAGCACTATATAAATAAAATGTATTATTATTTAGCTTTTGCCTTAAAAGTGAGCAGAGGGAATAATGTTCCTCGGGAAATGGACCCTTTAAGGACTTTAGGCTTCATTTCTAACCCTTATTCACAACGTGAGAACATGTTTTATACTACATGCACAAATCTCTATAAGCTATATCTAATTCTTTCTAGGCTACAATTAATATTCATACAGAACAATCAGAAAGGGACAACAACTAGAAAAATAAGTAAGTGACTTCAATACACGCTGTGAGCATTTGTAAAACAATATTCATGGTTTATTCTTCTGACAAGTGACCGCACCAAAATAAAAAAGATGAAGAAGCATTGCATTGTTCCCGGTGTGATGAACGTAAACTACACTACATACGTACTGTATATAGGCCACGTTATTGGTCCAGGGATGGGAGACTAGTGAGAAGGTTATGAAACCAATGTAAGCTATAATAAAAAACATTGTGCCTACATATTAAGGAGTAACTCAAACTGTCCTTTATTAGAGAAGGACAAGCAACAAGAAAATGAAATCATGAATGTATTCTCTGACCAGTCTGCCATTAATATCATCTGGGAATATCGCTACATTAATATCATCTGGGAATATATCGCTACATTAATATCATCTGGGAATATATCGCTACATTAATATCATCTGGGAATATATCGCTACATTAATATCATCTGGGAATATATCGCTACATTAATATCATCCGGGAATATATCGCTACATTAATATCATCTGGGAATATATCGCTACATTAATATCGTCACACTTAATCTTCTGAGAGCGTCCTGTATAAACCTGAAGCTGAGACCACGGACGCTGCGCTGCTCATCTCTACTTTTACAGAGAGACTAGACACTGACGCGACTCGTAGGTCTGCCGGCAGGCGGCGGACACCAATCACCGGGCACCGGGCACCGGTCACCAATCACCGGTCACCAGCCACCAGCCATCGGTCACCAGTCACCGGTCACCGCCCACCGGTCACCAGCCACCAGCCACCGGCCACCGGTCACCAGCCACCGGCCACCAGTCACCGGTCACCAGCCACCAGCCACCGGCCACCAGCCACCAGCCACCGGCCACCGGTCACCAGCCACCGGCCACCAGTCATCGGTCATCGGTCACCAATCACCGGTCACCAGCCACCAGCCACCGGTCACCAGCCACCAGCCACCGGCCACCGGTCACCAGCCACCGGCCACCAGTCACCGGTCACCAGTCATCGGTCATCGGTCACCGGGCACCGGTCACCGTCCACCGGTCACCGGTCACCGCCACCGGTCACCGCCCACCGGTCACCGGGCACCGGTCACCGCCCACCGGTCACCGGGCACCGGTCACCGCCCACCGGGCACCGGTCACCGCCCACCGGTCACCGGGCACCGGTCATCGGCCGCACGCCAGGCAGCCTCGAAACAGTACCGTCCCAGCGGGGAAAAGTCCCACTCCGCATCAGGGTGCCAGGTCAACCATTCCTCTAAACAGCTGTAGTAGGGTTTAAATCCAACTGGCAACAATAGTGACAAGTAGGCTAATGCATGTTAATAAAAATAAAGCAGAACACATGCAGAAGACAACGTAATAACTGTTAAACACGTTTATTTCGGATCAGACGGCAGCTGATTTGACACATGAGACTCCAGAATTAATCTTAGCCCGGCTGTTAGCCCGGCTGTTAGCCCGGCTGTTAGCCCGGCTGTTAGCCCGGCTGTTAGCCCGGCTGTTAGCCCGGCTGTTAGTCCGGCTGTTAGCCCGGCTGTTAGCCCGGCTGTTAGCCTGCTCTGGACCAGGCTAGCCGCAAAGAATAAATCTCCATGGTTACTTGGCTGGGTTTAATTCAATCCGGTTTCGTGCAACCAAGTCCAAGCTAAATTCATCCAGGATAACTTGAATATCCTGGCTTAATCCCTTATCCTAGTTTCGTGCAACAGGCCCCAGGTCAACAACATGTCAACAACAACACGTCAACAACAACACGTCAACAACAACATATCAACAACCCTAACTCTAGCCCTGCAACGCCACAGACAACACGTCAACAACAACATGTCAACAAAAACATGTCAACAACAACATGTCAACAACAACACGTCAACAGCAACATGTCAACAACCCTAACCCTAGCCCTGCAACACCACAGACAACACGTCAACAACATGTCAACAAAAACATGTCAATAACACCACGTCAACAACATGTCAACAACCCTAACCCTACCCCTGCAACGCCACAGACAACACGTCAACAACAACATGTCAACAAAAACATGTCAACAACACCACGTCAACAACACGTCAACAAGGTCAGCAACATGTCAACAACATGTCAACAAAATGTCAACAACAACACGTCAACAACAACATGTCAACAACCCTAACCCTAGCCCTGCAACGCCACAGACAACACGTCAACATGCCAACAACATGTCAACAACAACATGTCAACAACAAAATGTCAACAACATGTAAATAAAAAAGGCAACAACAACAGGTCAACAACAACATGTCAACAACAACAGGTCAACAACAACATGTCAACAACAACAGGTCAACAACAACAGGTCAAAAACAACAGGTCAACAACAAAATGTCAACAACATGTAAATAAAAAAGGCAACAACAACAGGTCAACAACATGTCAACAACAACAGGTCAACAACAACATGTCAACAACAGGTCAACAACAACAGGTCAACAACAACAGGTCAACAACAACAGGTCAACAACAACAGGTCAACAACATGTAAATAAAAAAGGCAACAACAACAGGTCAACAACAGGTCAACAACAACAGGTCAACAAACCTAACCCTAACCCTGCAACGCCACAGACAACAGGGCAGACCGGGAGGGGATAGTTTTGTGTATTTTGTTTCATGTGTAAAACGTTCTCAGTAAAAAACTTGCTCTAAGTAAACAGAATGTTCTAAGTAAACAGAATGTTCTAAGTAAACAGAATGTTCTAAGTAAACAGAATGTTCTAAGTAAACTGAATGTTCTAAGTAAACTGAATGTTCTAAGTAAACTGAATGTTCTAAGTAAACTGAATGTTCTAAGGAAATATAATGTTCTAAGAACTTTCCTTCCTTCCTTCCTTCCTTCCTCCCTTCCTTCCTTCCTGTCTTCCTTCCTGTCTTCCTCCCTCCCTTCCTTCCTTCCTTCCTTCCTTCCTCCCTTCCTCCCTCCCTTCCTAACCTGAAGGCCGTTGGGTGAAACGAGCAGTTAAGAAACCCTGAGTATTACCAACAGCTGTTGAGTGAAAAGCAGAAGTGAGATCAGCGGTTTGATCTCTGCAGCCTGAGAAGTTTTAAAGGTGCAGTTAAGCACCACAGGGGGGTCAGACCCAGACCCAGAGCCAAGGGATCCGCATTCAGCCGGATTTCATCTCTTAATATTTCACACACACACAAACACACACACACACACACACACACAAAAACAAGTCTTCATGACCGGGCCGTGATTCTTTTTGCTTTTTCTGCACCTCTCTGAGTGGCTGGAAACAGATATGATGTCTACCGTAGAAACAGAAACTGGTTAAAAATA
The DNA here is from genome assembly GCF_013103735.1 of Etheostoma cragini. Classification (NCBI taxonomy): domain Eukaryota; kingdom Metazoa; phylum Chordata; class Actinopteri; order Perciformes; family Percidae; genus Etheostoma; species Etheostoma cragini. The sequence goes on from NW_023266472.1 coordinate 3,661, forward strand.
ATAAATCATCTTAAAAATAATTTAAACACACACACAAACACACACACACACACACACACACACACACCAAACACTGAACACGCAGACAAAGACGGGGAGGATGCGGGTGATAACCCTAGGGTAACGGGAGGATGCGGGTGATAACCCTGGGGTAAGGGACAGGATGCGGGTGATAACCCTGGGGTAATGGGCAGGATGCGGGTGATAACCCTAGGGTAAGGGGCAGGATGC
>NW_023266473.1:0-3060 GCF_013103735.1 Etheostoma cragini
GTGGTACATTTACTGCAGTACTGTATTTCATGCAACTGTTGAGGTACTTTACTTGTGTGTCTGTCTCTGCATGGCTCTGCGTGTATGTGTCTCTGCGTGTGTGTGTGTCTCTGCATATGCGTGTGTCCCTGCGTGTCTCTGCATGTATGTGTCTCTGCGTGTGTGTGTTTCTGCATGTGTGTTTCTGCGTGTGTGTGTGTCTCTGCGCGTGTGTGTGTGTCTCTGCGTGTTAGTGTGTGTCTCTGCATATGCGTGTCTCTACGTGTGTGTGTGTCTCTCTGCGTGTGTGTCTGCATATGCGTGTGTGTGTGTGTGTGTCTCTGCGTGGGTGTGTGTGTCTCTGCATCTGCTTGTCTGCGTGTGTGCGTCATCTTGTGCGAGCGCTGAGTGGAACACTCACGTCTCGAAGCAGCGGTCCACGTTGTCGGACATGAGCAGCAGCATGCAGAGCTGCTCCAGGGCGATGAGCTGCATGTCGCGCTCATCGCCCTGGCCCATCTGCAGCCACTCCAGCAGGGTGTCTGGGTCCACGTCCGCCATGATGGCTAGCCTACACACACAAAACACATTGTACCAGTCACTCAGAGATAGATACACTTGTTTTTTTAAACACCGCTTAATCCGTTAAGGGGAACTGGGGCTGGAGGCGATCCCATCATTCAATACAATTTTATTCAGCGAGTTATCTCTGGACACTTTACAGATAGAGCAGGTCTAGACCACTCTATAATTCACAGACATAGAGGCCATGATGAAGAGAAGAGAGCATTGCAGTGCTTTACACAGAGTAGGTTTTAAACTCCCAGGATGAAATAGTAGCGTTTGTGATGCAGTAGGCTCGTAAAAGTAAAAGAATTAAAGTACTTAAAAAAAAATAATAATTACCAATCACCAAACTCCATGTAAATAATCAATACCTTTATAATCATAAAAAAAAAACTTCATTCAAAGTGGACAGAAACTAAATAAAACCACCAAAAGCCGTCTTGGTTCATCTTTCCACTGTTCCAACAATCACCACTCTGGTCTGGTTGGAATAAACTCTTAATTCAACCATTTACATGTAGAGATATGCTGCTCTATACATGCTAAAAGTAGTGATTATTTACATGGAGTCTGGTGGAGATATGCTGCTCTATACATGCTAAAAGTAGTGATTATTTACATGGAGTCTGGTGGAGATATGCTGCTCTATACACGCTAAAAGTAGTGATTATTTACATGGAGTCTGGTGGAGATATGCTGCTCTATACACACTAAAAGTTGTGATTATTTACATGGAGTCTGGTGGAGATATGCTGCTCTATACACACTAAAAGTAGTGATTATTAACATGGAGTCTGGTGGAGATATGCTGGTCTATAAAGGCTAAAAGTAGTGATTATTTACATGTAAAGTTATTTAACTCTCAAACGCCCTCCGTCCCTCACCTGGCTCCCCGTTGGCTACCCGGTCTGGCTCAGCGCCCAATCACTGCTCACAGTTCTGTCGCTGTTTGGGACTCATCCAACCAACCGGACGGAGGGAGAGAGGAAACACGGACAGGAGAAGGAGTAGCTTGCTCTCACAGGGGTTTCTGGGACATGTAGTCTCTTCACCTGCAAACAAAACAATGACACAGCTAAGTAAAAGACCCCAGAGGAAGAGCATGACTTAATTACCCGATTCACACAGCAACTAAATTAATCCTGTAGTGAGGTCAGTGGATGATAATTCCTGACGTCCCAGGACTATGTTGGGCTTATTTCAGGACGGTAAATCACAACAAAAGGGAACTACAGCATCCCTGCAGATACATCTCAAGTCTTCAACTCACATACTGACAAATACTGTGTCAGACACGGCCTGCTGAACACTACCATACCATCTTATACGTCACTCCACAGCCCCCCCCCCCCCCCCCCCCCCCCCCCCCCCCCCCCCCCCCCCCACAGACTCTTCTTCTCTCCTACTGTTATATAATGTGTGTATAATGCCTAAAAAGACACTGGATTTCTGTGCAATTTCATACAGTGCAATATTTAATATTTAACCATGTCATTACTGTGCAATATTTATTTATTTGTTAATACCCAACTACTTTTAAAACAATGTACACACAAAGCTATTTTATATATGTACATAGTTACTCTCAGGACTTCCCTCTGCACTACCTACACGTTATATTTTATTTCCTTATATATTTTTATTCTTTGTGTTGACACTGTAAAGGCTTTAATCTCGTTGCCCAGGTCCTGCACCGTGTATAATGACAATCAAGGCTTTCTATTCCATTCTTAGTCTGTGTTGCATTAACTCCTTCCTTATGAAACAGTGATATCATTTATTAAATATTTGTATTAACACTGCTTTGCGTGGTTGACGGTGTCGGAGCTGCATGAACCCGATGGGTCCCGATGCTTGGCTCCTTATATTCACGTACTACTGATTTCCTGCTTGAGTTTCGGACGTATCGAAAAGATCTCACACTGTTTTAGCTTCTAGACTGCATGTTAGCGTGTGTTAACTACAGTGATTTGCGTGTGTTAGTGACCAGAGAAGACATACAAGAACAGAACAGTCCATTTCAACATCAACACAAATACATTCAACACAAAACTTCTATTTTTCACCTTGATTGGGAATCAAAACAATTAAAAATGTAAAAACACTGCTCACTCAGAGTAAAATAACAAAATAAAACTGGATGGGGGGTCTGTCTGTCTGTGCCTCTGTGTGTGTGTATATCTGTGTGTGTGTGTCTGTGTGTCTGTGTGTGTGTCTGTGTGTGTATCTGTGTGTGTGTGTGTGTATCTGTGTGTGTGTGTGTATCTGTGTGTGTGTGTGTGTGTGTCTGTGTGTGTGTGTCTGTGTGTCTGTGTGTCTGTCTGTGTGTGTATCTGTGTGTGTGTGTGTGTATCTGTGTGTGTGTGTGTCTGTGTATCTGTGTATCTGTGTGTGTGTGTCTGTCTGTCTGTGTATGTCTGTGTGTCACTCTGTCGATATGCAGAAGACAGATTATCTTGTCATTACGTGCTCTCAGGTACCGACAGATATATGCTTTTTCATAAAAGTACCGAC
>NW_023266474.1:0-1114 GCF_013103735.1 Etheostoma cragini
GCAGGGTTGAGGGTGGAGGAGGGTGCAGGGTGGAGGGTGGAGGAGGGTGCAGGGTGGAGGGTGGAGGGTGCAGGGTTGAGGGTGGAGGATGCAGGGTGGAGGGTGCAGGGTGGAGGGTGCAGGGTGGAGGTTTGACTCCGGCTGCTGACCTTTACAGCCGCTACTGTTTGGACAGATACATACGAGGAGAGAAAGAGTTTGTTCTTCTTGGAAAGCTCATCTATTCTAATTTTTACATTGTGCATATTTGTAAAAATTCTATTTATAGTAACATCCACCTGTATCTTATATTCAGTACATATCCAGCTGTAAATCTTGTTCACAATAGTAGTTAATTAGGACATCATAGGACAAATCTATCTGTAAAATTCTGTTTATAATAGTATTCATCTCTGTATTTATTCATTATTCAGTACATATCCACGTCCTGTACATATGGAACCAGTGTATATCCTGCACCTGCTGCTGTTGCACTTCTGGTTAGACCTACCTGTACCTGTACCTGTAGGTGTACCTGTACCTGTACCTGTAGCTGTACCTGTAGGTGTACCTGTACCTGTAGGTGTACTTGTACCTGTAGGTGTACCTGTAGGTGTACTTGTACTTGTGCCTGTGCCTGTACCTGTAGCTGTACCTGTAGGTGTACCTGTACCTGTGCCTGTGTAATGACAATAAAGTCTAATCTAATCTAATCTAGTATGTAGTAACAAAGAGCAGGGTCATCATGACGCTGGTCTCTGATTCTTATATTATGAAGTTTCTTTTGTTAACCCGGGTCAAATTCCCAACGGTCTAATGCATTGTGTTTGCTTCAGGTCATCAGGGCTGGGTAAAAACACTCGATTCTCCGACTTTCATGAGGGACATCCGGCAGAACCTCTGGCGGCACCAGAACAACCCCGGAGACATAGACCACCACAACAACTACCGTGTGTGTATGTAGAATTTAACTTAGCTCCATTTAACTGAGAAGTTTATGACCAAACAAACTCTCTCCAGTAGTGCATGTATAGGCACCGAGCATGGGTGTGTGTGTAGTTCAGGCCTGTGTGTGTGTGTGTGTGTGTGTGTGTGTGTGTAGTTCAGGCCTGTGTGTGTAGTTCAGGCCTGTGTG
>NW_023266475.1:0-2665 GCF_013103735.1 Etheostoma cragini
ACACACACACACACACACACACACACACACACACACACACACACACACACAGATACAGATACACACACAAACAGATACACACAAACACACACACGCAAACACACACACACAGAGTCTCTCACACACACACACACACCCCAATAGAAGAACAATGTAGTTAAATAGTATATATAATATTTTAGTATATTTTAATATTTGTGTGATTTCTTCTTCTTTAACCTGTTTGGCATCTTCAACGAGTTGGTGCAGGAAACGGTCTGCGACCTGCGGCTGGAGACAGAGACATGTCCTCAGCGCACGGCTGCTACACAACAACTACACAACAACCACACAACAACTATACAACATTTACACAATAACAACTAACTATATAACAATCCTATTAACCTCCTGTTGTCCTCCTTTAATGTCTAAATCTGAAATCTGAGTTTCTTTTTAACCAAATTATCATAAAATGGATTCCTTCCAACGCTCTCTCATTCCTCTGATCTTAAATTAGTCAAAATAATTCATATTTTCTGCCTTTTTAACTCTATTCGGTATAATTCTATATAAATGAGGATTATTGACCATGCATTCCAAAAGTATAAAACTAGTAAGGTGGAAACTAAAACAAAGTCTGAAAAAGGACGACAGTGTCAAATTAATGTGTAAAAACTAATTCAATACTGTGAAAATTCAAAATTCTGACTTAATTAAACATTTGGGTCAACTTTTAACACTTTTGTCACTTTTTCCAATTTTTTTGTCGATTTTTATTTTTTGTGCCTATTTTTATTTATAATTAGTGGGGGTGTGGAAACTTATAAAAAGTCTGAAAAAGGGACAAAAATGTCAATTTTTTGTCCCTTTTTGAGCCGGGAGGACGACATGATGATGATTAATGATGATTAATGATGATTAATGATGATTAATGATGAATGATGATGATTAATGATGAATGATGTTCTGGATGAACAGATGATTTGTTCTTTCTCTAAAATGGGGATCAAAGTTTCCCAAAAAGACAAGAAATGAAAACCCAAACCCTCCGAATGAGACGGCCAATAAGCTGTTGTCATAGAGTCGTTTAATTTAAAGGACACAAAGACAATTTAGGATCCATTTCTGTGTGAAAGGACACACACACCTCGCGTAGATCATAGAAATAGAAGCCGGTCTGGTTTTAACTGGACGACGCGGCTGATAAGATAAGATCAACTTTACTGTCCCAGAAGGGACTTGTGTTCTGGACTCTGTCCCCAGCGTTACCAACGACCTAGAAAAGGCCGTCCATGCTTTTATCAGTTCAAGGTTGGACTACTGCAATGCCCTCTATGTTGGTCTGTGTGTGTCTGTGTATGTGTGTGTCTCTATGTTGGTCTGTGTGTGTGTGTGTGTGTGTGTGTGTCTCTATGTTGGTCTGACTCAGACCTCCATCTCACGTCTTCAACTTGTTCAAAATGCTGCCGCTCGCTTTTTAACAAACACACGTAGACGTGCACACATCCCTCCCGTTCTCTACACCCTGCATTACATTATTACATATTATTATACACTATAATATATATTATTATACACTATAATATATATTATTATACACTATATAACCCTGCATCGGCTCCCGGTGCGTTGTAGAATAGATTTTAAGATTTTATTGTTTGTTTTTAAAGCTTTAAACGGTCTCGCCCCAGAGTACCTGTCTGAGATTTTAACTGAGCGGGAACACAACCGGTCGTTGCGGTCTTCAACTCAGCTGGTTTTAGAGGTCCTAAGGTCCAGGTCTAAACGGTGGGGGGGGTCAGGCTTTTGCAGTTGCAGCCCTGAGACTCTGGAACAAGTTCCCCCCCCCCCCAATATACGTCCTGTTACAGATGTCACTCTTTTTAGGTCCAAACTCAAAACATATCGGTTCAGTCTGGCTTTTAATACGTAGCAGTGGTGTGACAATTTTTATTCTTTTGTTTCTTTGTAACCTTTTCTGATTTTACTGATTCTATGTTTACTCTTTCTGTTGTATGTTTTTACTCATTTAGTTAAGCACTTTGGACCCTGCTGGTTGCTGTAAAGTGCTATATAAATACATTTTGATTGATTGATTGAAGACAGACAAATACCGAAAATATCATAAACAGATGCTCTCCTGGACATTAGACCGGTTCCTGTGCGGGAAGAACCAATGGGAGTCTTCAACAGTCACGTTAGCTGCAGTCTCCATAGCAACTGGAGCGCAGCCCTAATCGCCAGTAAGGAAATGTTCCAATAGCCGAAGTACATAACTAACATACTGCAAAACTAACATATTGCACAACTAACATACTGCACAACTAACATACTGCACAACTAACGTATTGCACAACTAACATACTGCACAACTAACATACTGCACCACTAACATACTGCACAACTAACATACTGCACAACTAACATATTGCACAACTAACATACTGCACAACTAACATACTGCACAACTAACGTATTGCACAACTAACATATTGCACAACTAACATACTGCGCAACTAACATACTGCACCACTAACATACTGCACAACTAACATATTGCACAACTAACGTATTGCACAACTAACATACTACACAACTAACGTATTGCACAACTAACGTATTGCACAACTAACATACTGCACAACTAACATACTGCACCACTAACATACTGCACAACTAACAT
>NW_023266476.1:0-1737 GCF_013103735.1 Etheostoma cragini
ACACACTGATATACACACACACACACACACACACACTGATACACACACACACACACACACACACACACTCTGACACACTGAGACACACACACACACACACACACTCTGATACACACACACACACAGAGAGACAGAAGCACGCACAACCATTTATCAGTTCTCCAACGCTGAGAGAGGTCCTTGAACTCGTTCCAGTTTTTAGTAAAAACACTGATATTAATAATCTTTATTAGTTGAAACTACGTCATAACTCGGATAAAACGTCCCTCTAGAAAACCCAATCAGTGGAAGTTAATCGGGTTAAAGGTGCAGGTCTAAGACCTCTAAACTAACGGGGGGGGGGGGGGTCATATAAGCTCTCGCTAGACGGAGAAACTTACACCACATCTTGAAATTATTCAACATAACTTTCAGATAATAATAATAAAGAGGAAAAGCCCCAAAAAATGTCTCGTCCCAACTTATATTTATTCAACTATTAGTCCTTGTATTTTATCCTAGTATTACTTCATGTATAGTGTTTCCTAGTATTTCATTATGTTTATAGTCTGTGCTGTGACTGATTTTGCTGCTGGAACACTGTGATTTCCCATTTTATTGAGATGAATAAACCTACATCCATCTGTCCGTCCAGCGGCGTCTCTGATTGGTTGTTGTTGTTGTCTCCAGGCGACACGGCGTTCGTGGTCCTGAGGAAGCAGAAGCTGCTGTTCCTGCACTGGTACCACCACATCACGGTGCTGCTGTACTCCTGGTACTCCTACAAGGACATGGTGGCGGGGGGGGGCTGGTTCATGACCATGAACTACTGCGTCCACGCGCTGATGTACAGCTACTACGCGGCGCGCGCCGCCGGGCTGCGTGTGCCGCGGCCGCTGGCAGTCCTGATCACCAGCGCCCAGATAGGCCAGATGTTCATGGGCCTGACGGTTAGCGGTCTGGTCTACCGCTGGATGCAGACCGGGGACTGCCCCTCGCACCTGGACAACATCACCTGGGCCTCCCTCATGTACCTCAGCTACCTGCTGCTCTTCTCCAACTTCTTCTACCACACATACCTGCGCCGCCAGGACGCCATCGCCAACGCCAAGACCTGCAAGGCTGAGTAGAGACTATCTGACCCACTGGACCAACACCAAGACCTGCAAGGCTGAGTAGAGACTATCTGACCCACTGGACCAACACCAAGACCTGCAAGGCTGAGTAGAGACTATCTGACCCACTGGACCAGCACTAAGACTTTTTCACATCCCTAGAAACCAGAATGAAGTAGTTTTGTCCCAGAATTGTCTTCAGGAAACTGTCCAACGCCCTGTGTCTGTCTTGGAGCGTCTCCGTGACCCTCCAAGTTGGAGAACTCCTTTTCAAGGGTCTTATCCCTAAAACCTAAAAGACGTTTTTACGGCATGGAGGACGTCTTCAATCCGGACGGAAACCATAACAAATCCGTCTCTGGACTTTATATCGGAAAATTCAAACGATCGATTTAAGACAGAAAAACAAGTTGTTTTTAAACCAAGCGCTCATCTTTTATTCATTTAGAAATGTGCATTTTTAAATCCAACAAACTGAATAATTTCTCTCATCCTGACGATCTGTTTATTTTAAAGGAACATTTAGAAAATCTTCAGATTTTAGTCCAGTAACATTTGTGTCGATGGTCTGGCTCGGCCCTAACCCCTCCCTCTGAGAGCAGGGTCTGGCTCCGCCCTCACCCCTCCCTCTGAGAGCAGGGTC
>NW_023266477.1:0-7268 GCF_013103735.1 Etheostoma cragini
ATTAGGGGACCACTAAGGTCTATATAAAGAGACTTCAGATACAGTATTAGGGACCACTAAGGTCTATATAAAAGCAGATAATATTCTAAGTGTCTGACAACATTAACGAAAGGATTTCTAAGGATGTCGACCTTTCTCTTAAAGAGTAAGATCCATTTTTTTTAAGATCAAAACATCCACGATGTTGCGTTCACTAAACCCACCAGACTCTATGTAAATTAACAGTAATTTTAGCATTGTAAAATCCACTTAATTCAAAGTCAACAGAAACCAAATCAAACCCTGAAAGCCATTTTTTGTCGTCTTTCCACTTGTCCAACCATCACAACTCTAGTTTTTGTTTGAAATAAACACTTACTTAACCAATTTACATGTGAAAATATGTTGGATCTTTACACACTAAAAGTATAGCTTTTTTAAATGGAGTCTGGTTGGTGTAGCGCTAGTGACGTCAGAGCTGTTTCTGGTTAAACAGAAAGGTCTTAAAGAGGTTTTAAAGGTCTGTCTCTGTAGGGATCCATCCCATAATGTTGTCAGACACTTAGAATAATAATCTGAGCCTGTCAGCAGCCACAACACCACTGTTAGTGGACGCTGACTGACGAGGCATATTTCTCCTGGAGGGTTACATTACATCCCAGCCTGTGGCTGCCGGTCACAGCATCCACGCTTAATACTGGACCACCGTCAAAGATTGTTGTTCCCATCAGTCTCTCAGACACAAACACATGGGGACATAGGTTGAAAACAAATGGTAGTTACTCTTAAATTGCCGAGATAAGACTTGTTCCTCTGGGAGCGATCTAGGATGTATAAAACAAACTGCTGCTGTGATGCATGAGTTGCTCTCCAAGCATCTTAAAATGTGCATATGATAGGGAAAAAATTAAAAATTTGGACCTCAGTATTGCTTAAATCTTGGATACGGGCCTGCCTGAGGATGTGTGTTTAATTGATGTGTGTGTAGCAGATTAGTCCGCATGCACATGCACATGCACACACACACACACACACACACACACACACACACACACACACACACACACACGCTGAGAGTCTCTGGCAGTTAAAAGCTCTGGTGATAAGAAGACTATCGGACACAGAAAGCACTCAGACTGCTGCCGGTCACATGACGGATGATGCCCCGTCCCCGTCCCCCAAGAGACTCAGAGACAGGCAGCTCATTCACTAATGAAGCCGTGGAGGAAGTAATCACATCCTTTACTTCAGTTAAGGTACTAACACCCCACCAAAAAAGTCCTGACCCTGGCTAACCCTAATCCTAACCCTGGTTAACCAAAACCCTAGTTAACTCTAATCCAAACCCTAGTTAACCCTAACCCTGGTGAACACTAATCCTAACCCTAGTTAACCCTAACCCTGGTGAACCCCAATCCTAACCCTAGTTAACACTAACCCTGGTGAACACTAATCCTAACCCTAGTTAACTCTAATCCTAACCCTAGTTAACCCTAACCCTGGTGAACACTAATCCTAACCCTAGTTAACCCTAACCCTGGTGATCCCTAATCCTAACCCTAGTTATCCCTAACCCTGGTGAACACTAATCCTAACCCTAGTTAACCCCAATCCTAACCCTAGTTAACACTAACCCTGGTGAACACTAATCCTAACCCTAGTTAACCCCAATCCTAACCCTAGTTAACCCTAACCCTGGTGAACACTAAAACTAACCCTAGTGAACCCTAACCCTGGTGAACACTAATCCTAACCCTAGTTAACCCTAACCCAGGTGAACACTAATCCTAACCCTAGTTAACCCTAACCCAGGTGAACACTTATCCTAACCCTAGTTAACCCTAACCCAGGTGAACACTAATCCTAACCTTAGTTAACCCTAACCCTGGTGAACACTAATTCTAACCCTAGTTAACCCTAACCCAGGTGAACACTAATCCTAACCTTAGTTAACCCTAACCCTGGTGAACACTAATCCTAACCTTAGTTAACCCTAACCCTGGTGAACACTAATCCTAACCTTAGGTAAACAAAGAAGCTAAAACTAGTGAGATGTCTCACTCTGGAGATAAAACAGAGACCTTAACACACAGGGTGAAAACAGGATCTGCAGCAATGTGCATTACAACAAAAATATATATTTATATTTTAGGTACCTGGAAACCTATTCTGTTACAACCTCAAAATACAATGATGAACCTGAAAATATTAATAATAGCATAAAATGGGCGCTTAAAATATCAGGGGAGAGACGCAGCTGGCATCCATTGATGAAATAATACAACTTTTAAAAAACTGATGAGGAAGTGAAACTGTAACAGAAGAGAAATATCCACTCTCACTGATCTGGTGTTTATTATCTGAGGACATTAGATGGTTAGATGATAGAGGGAGGAAAGCTGAAGCTCCCCGGCTGTGTTTGGGTGATTCTCGGGAGGGAGGGGTGTGACGGTTACCACAGCAATAACTGTTAGAAGGACTAGCTGGGCGTTGGCCCGGCTGGGTGCGCAGATAAACAGCCAGCGAGGGGAGGGAGGGAGGGAGGGATGGAGATGGAGGCGGAAGAAGAGAGAGGCAGATGAAAGAGGAGGGGTTTCACAGGATATCCTCCTCCTGCAGCCGAGACGAGCAGAGAGGCTCTCACGTTGGTTACAGACAGTTAAAGAAGTGGACCATCAGGTCTTGTTGCTCTGGACGGAGACCAGTGAAGTCTATATGGAGCTATGTCCCGGTGATGCTGAGCGTTACTGCGCAGCCTCCAAATGAGCTGGAAGACGTAGATGTGACCTGAGCAACCTGTCTGAAAGCTGTAAGTCTTCTGGTAGCTGTGCAAGAGAAATCTCAATCATTCCCCATCAGCAGAGACAGAGAGGTAGGTATATGTTAGGAGATAACATAGACACAGGCTAATTACTGCTAACTAACATGCTAGTTGACATTAGTAATTAAACCTGAACAGCTGATGAACACCAAACTGTCTTCGAGCTTCTCCTGACAATACAGTGATTTTTCGACTTTGTGACGGTAAGTTGCGTGATTCTGTACATGTATGGAGCCATGTGCCTACTCATCTTAGCCGCTGTGATGCCTGACAGGAGCTTCCATGTTGTGCAGAGGCAGGTTATTGGCCGGTAGTTGGATGGGATTGTTCCCTTCTGGGGATCCTTCTTGAGCAGGATTGTGCGTCCTTGGGTTAACCATTCTGGGGGGGCGGTCCCATCCATCAGCAGGTGGTTCATTTGGACTGCCAGGCGTTCATGGAGTGCAGTTAGTTTCTTCAGCCAGTAGGTGTGGATCCTCTCAGGGCCTGGTGCTGTCCAGCTCTTCATACCTACCAGTCTTTCTTGGATGTCTGCCGTTGTTGTGGTTACTGGTTCTTGTTCTGGGAGATTGCTGTGATCTGTTCTAAGATCCACCCCATATGTTCTTCCAGTACTGTTCATCTCAGCCCTGGGTGGATCTGATCTTATGTCATTATCATGCCACCAAGAGTGAACTTTGGATGGTTCGGTGGAGAACATCCGGTTTATTCTCCTGGCTTCTGCTTCTCCCTTGTATCTCTTTAGGCCAGAGCGGTGAGTCTTAAGTCTGTTTGGCGGTCTCTAGAGCCTCAGGTATCAACAGCTTGTTGTATTTCTTAGGTAACCCCTTCCTTACACCTTCCTGTAGCTCTGAGAGCTGACTAACCTCTCTTCGTGTTGCCTTGATCTTGGCCTCGAACCTTCTCCTCCATGGGGGGTAATGCTCTTTGTGGTTTGTGGTGTTCATCTTATAGCCAAGCATGTCTAGGATTACTGTTGCTGTGGCGGACATCAGCTCATTGTTCTCGATCATGGTTTTAGTAGGAATAGTATGTAGTACTGCATTCACAGCTGCATCTTTATATATATATATAAATATAAATATGGCTTTTCTGCCCACAAACAACAAATCCAGATACTCCAACTGTATGTAGACTACGGTGACTGCGGAGTGAAATGCAACTTTTCTTTAAAATCTCTGCTCTCGAGCCCGGGTATTGGTTCTGGAGAAAGATACCAATACCAGTTCCTGTCCTGTGTCCTCTGTCTGCCCCGCGAGGACGCTCCGGTAACCTGAACCCGAGTCCCTGTGTTGTTTTACATCCAGGCTCCTTGTCCCCGCCAGTCCGTCCTCACCCCGAGGGACGCGGTGTCTCCATGTGTGAGAAACAGGATCGGTGTGTTTGTTCTGAAAGCAACTAAAAAAAAGCAGGAAAGAAGATCCGTTAGCTTCTCAATCAGCGGAAAATTAATTAACATTAAATGGAAATATACTCATCACAGCGTTGTACTGGGAAGCTGTTGAGGTATTACTGGAATAATCTAACATGCATCTTTTGGACTTTTTAAAGGGCCATGGCATGAAAATGTCCCTTCATGAGGTTTTTGACTTTAAAATGAGTCTCCCCTTGGTATCCTGCTCTGCCTTTGAGAAAATGAAAGATCAGATAGGCCAATCTGCAATCTTGCTCCTTATGACGTCATAAGGGGGAGCATCTCGGAGGCTACTTCAGACGCTACAGAAGTCTCTCGTTAGCATCTCGGAGGCTACTTCAGACGCTACAGAAGTCTCTCGTTAGCATCTCGGAGGCTACTTCAGACGCTACAGAAGTTTCTCGTTAGCATCGGGGACTGACAGGGCGCTTTTGTGTTTTAAAATGTCTGCTGAAAAAAAGCATTGTGCACCAGAAATGAAATGTCATTACTTTGCTTTTTCGATGACTCATTCCCAAACTCATTCATAAAACGTCAGCCTGTGGTAAGATACTGTAAAATGGCTAATGCATTTACTGATTGAGTCTCCCTCTCTCTCTCCCTCTCTCTCTCTCTCTCCCTCTCTCTCTTCCAGCTGGATAAAACCAAACAGGAAGACGGTTTCTCTCCAGTCATGCAGAAGGTAATCAATCCACCTGTTAGAGACTCTTAAAGGTGCCCTGCCACACAAATCTGTTCTTATGTTGTGTGTGTGTGTGTGTGTGTGTGTGTGTGTGTGTGTGTGTGTGTGTGTGTGTGTGTGTGTGTTCTATGTTAATACCGTATATGTCCACACTCCTTATATTTCTTCATTCATATGTGTACTTTATACAATTTGTTCAACTGCAACACAGAATTTCCCTTCGGGGATCAATGAAGTATTTGTGATTCTGATTTCTGATTCCCAATGTCGACCGATACGGAAAACTTGGTAACATCTCTACATGAGATCCAAGATGTAAAATAAAGTGTAATGATTTCATCCCCTAAATGTTTCTGACGGTGTTGCAGGTGGAGGGACGGTTAACCCCGGTCAACCTGCCTATTTCCAGGGGCGCAAGCACCCCGGGGTCCCCCGCCGCCGGCATCACGGTAACGAGGCACTCTTATTTATAGATGCTGGTCTAACAGGGAGGTGTGTTCAGGTGCATTCTGGGCGTGCTGGTCTTACAGGGAGGTGTGTTCAGGTGCATTCTGGGCGTGCTGGTCTTACAGGGAGGTGTGTTCAGGTGCATTCTGGGTGTGCTGTTCTCACAGGGAGGTGTGTTCAAGTGCATTCTGGGCATAAGAGGATGTAAATCCTCCATCACAACGCGCAAGAGGACCTCTGATTGGCTGTTGAAGGGAATGGGAGAGGACTTCTGATTGGCTGTTGATTGCACGTTACACAGTTCTCTACAGTTACTCTCTTAAATGTCTTAAACTGCTGCTTTCCTGTGGTGTCCCTCAGGGTTCTGTGTTCGGCCCATATTATTTGAAGAAACTTTTTTTTTTTGCGCTGAATCAAATTTTTATTGGTCCTGATTCAGCTCGAAGCTGGTTGGCTCGGATCCAGACATAAAATTCTTTATATCAGCGTTTAATTAAGCTACAACGGACATATTGAACTGGGACAAACACACTTCCAGAGATGTTGGCGCTCACTGTCACCGTCCAATGGGAGGAGAGAGCAGATGTGAGTCATTCATGCTCAGATTTTAACGGTTTACAACATTACTGTCGTACTGAAATTTGTGAAATCCATAAAATAATAAACTTTATCGTTACAAACAATAACAGAAGATGGAAATTATTTTTTTGCTATCTGGGTTATTGCTAACGTTAGCTCAAAACACCATCCAACTTTCACCCTTTGTTGTATTTGATGCTAACTTGTAGCTAAGCTAGCAATTATTTCAGAAACATGTTAGCTCTCTATAGTTGTTTGATTGCTAACGTTAGCTCAAAACACCATTCAGCTGCTACTTTGTTGTGTTTTACGCTAACTTGCAGCTAAACTATCAGTGAACCAACTTGGTTAAGTAGGTCAATTTTTACTGTGTTGACATTACAGTCTCTCGTTAGCATCTTATATAGTTAGCATCTTATATGGTAACCACTCGTCATGACATGAGCGATTCAGATCTGCCCTCTCCTCCCATTGGGCAGCGACATTCACCCTTGAGCTTACACCCAGGGTCCAAAATTAACTTTATTGCCCCCCCCCCCTCCCCAGCCAAATGTTACCAGCCACTCAATAGATGCTGCCACTTGTGTCTTTTCTGTGTCAATGTGTAGTATGATTTAATATATTTTATTAAGCAAACGTCTGTATTATGGCGACTTGTACGTTGTATTTATCAACGGGATTTGAAGAGTTGTATCTGAATTACTGCTTTTTATATTTGTATATTATATTTAATTAATGTACACTGTCCCTGTCAAATTAATAAATAAATAAAATAAAATAAAATAAAATGAAATGAAATGAAATGAAATGAAATGAAATGAAATGAAATAAAATAAAATAAATTAATTTAATAAAATGTATTAAATAAAATAAAATAACCTAATTAATTAAGATGGTGCTCATTTTGGGCCCTGCCTATGCTCACTCAAAGACACTCAGTCTCTACACACGAACCCTCTCTAATTCTCTAACCCGTGGCCTGTGTGTGTGTGTGTGTGTGTGTGTGTGTGTGTGTGTGTGCTGGTCCAGGCCCGGGTGAACGACCAGGTGGTGGGCTACAGAGACCTGGCGGCGCTGCCCCGAGACAAAGCCATCCTTCAGGTGGAGAGACCCGACCTGATGTCCTACCAACCACACCTCACCTTCTCCCCCCTCGACGCTCCACCCAGAGAAGTACAACACTCACGTTACATATCTGCAATTCAACATATCACATGTGCCATTATTATTACATCTGTGCATAATTTTTCATTTGGGCAATTTTCATAGTCTTTCCATAAAGAGCAGGTCTAGACCGGACTCTGGGATGTTATTTATCTCCCAGGTCTTTCCATAAAGAGCAGGTC
>NW_023266478.1:0-1607 GCF_013103735.1 Etheostoma cragini
AGACATACACACACACACAGAAACACACGCACACACACACACACACAGATAGACAGACACACACACACACACACACACGCACACACACACACACATGCATGTTAGCTACCTCTCCACCCAGTTTTACACGGTATATTACAGAATGATAGCTGGTTAGCATGTTAGCTACCTCTCCACCCAGTTTTACATGGTATATTACAGTATGATACTAGGTTAGCATGTTAGCTACCTCTCCACCCAGCTCTTGTAGTTGGGGATGTCTTTAGCGTAGAGCAGCTTGTTGGACGGAGAGTCTTTCCCGAGCCGGTGTTCGGACGTCGAGCAGGAGTCCATGAAGGTCTGAGCGACGACCGACAGGCAGGCGTCCGTGATGCTGCTCTTGTGGATGTCGAACACAAACTGAGGATTCTTTATGACGTTCACCCAGAACCTGAGAGGAAGGCTGCGGACACACCGAGAGAGGAAACACTCCGTAAATCTTACAGTATGTTAGCAGGTTAGCATGTTAGCTACCTCTTTAACCAGGATTACGCTGTGTATTACAGTATGTTAGCAGGTTAGCATGTTAGCTACCTCTCCAACCAGTATTACGCTGTGTATTACAGTTAATTAGCATGTTAGCATGTTAGCTATAAAACTACAGTAAGCAATGTTAAAGCTACAGTGTGTAGTTGCTGTCTCCCCCCGGAGAAAGTCTAAGTAATGACAACAACACTGTCGGCACGTACACAGGATACACGCCCCCCCCACTCCCCTCCCAACATAGTAGCTAGTAGCCAAGGAGACACTGATCATGTAAAAAACATGATGGAGTCAGAGGTCACTACAAACAACACAACCAGCCATGGTTTATTGGTTAGTTTTTAACTTGACTAGCATATACCGTCCACTAAGTGGATCTAAAAAATAAAAAAGGGGGCGGGGCTTCTGATGGGGGGGGGTTTGCATTTGTTTGGCAGTGAAGTTCAAACATAAAGGATCTTTGCTCAGCATCACTTGTGACTCGTCTCTGTGAACCGTCTCTCTCACCAGTTGCTCTTCCAGGTGTGTCGGACGTCCGGGTCGCTGATCTGCCGTTTGTCGGCCTGCTCGTCCAGGAAGTCGAACATGTATTTGATAGCCAATGGGAGGGCAGAGCCCCGGTGGGCGGTGCTGAACACCGTCTCGAACAGGTCGTCCACGAACTTCTGCAGCGTCCCCTGGTGGAGGGAGGACCAAACGCGTGGGGTTAGGTATTTTAAAGCCACAAATAATCTCAAAATCTCACTCCGCTGTCCGTTGCTGTGGTGGTTACCTTGGTGGCGAGCAGTCTGGTCAGGTAGATCTCAGAAACCATCTTGCTGCCTCGGTCCCCTTCTCGCTGATCACTGTGCTCGTGGTTCTTCACCAGGTGCCACAGCTTCGTCCCTGAAAACACACACAACCGGGTCGGATACAGCGTGGAGACACAACCGCCACACAACGTGGAGACACAACCGCCACACAGCATGGAGACACAACACACAACCGCCACACAGCGTGGAGACACTACCACCACACAGCGTGGAGACACAACCGCCACACAGCGTGGAGACACTACCATCACACAGCGTGGAGACACAACCGCC
>NW_023266479.1:0-3365 GCF_013103735.1 Etheostoma cragini
CAGTGTGTATATATTAGTGTATATGTAAGCGTGTGTATATCAGTGTGTATATATATTGGTATGTATATATCCGTGTGTATATATTAGTGTATATATATTGGTATGTATATATCCGTGTGTATATATTAGTGTATATATATTGGTATGTATATATCAGTGTGTATATATTAGTGTAAATATATTAGTATGTATATATCAGTGTGTATATATTAGTGTATATATTAGTAT
Organism: Etheostoma cragini; assembly: GCF_013103735.1. Taxonomy (NCBI): domain Eukaryota; kingdom Metazoa; phylum Chordata; class Actinopteri; order Perciformes; family Percidae; genus Etheostoma; species Etheostoma cragini. The sequence goes on from NW_023266479.1 coordinate 229, forward strand.
GTATATATCAGTGTGTATATATTAGTGTATATATATTGGTATGTATATATCAGTGTGTATATATTAGTGTATATATATTAGTATGTATATATCAGTGTGTATATATTAGTGTATATATATTGGTATGTATATATCAGTGTGTGTATATTATTGTATATATATTGGTATGTATATATCAGTGTGTATATATTAGTGTATATGTAAGCGTGTGTATATCAGTGTGTATATATATTGGTATGTATATATCCGTGTGTGTATTTTAGTGTAAATATATTAGGTTGTATATATCAGTGTGTATATATTAGTGTATATGTAAGCGTGTGTATATCAGTGTGTATATATTAGTGTATATATATTAGTATGTATATATCAGTGTGTGTATATTATTGTGTATGCATTGTGAACAATACAATCCAAAGCATAATTCCTCGTCTATGTCCTCATACCTGGAAACTAAAGCTGATTCTGATTCTGATGATATGACCTGACCTGTGATGTCACCCAGGTTCCGGTGTTGTTGTGATAATAATAATAATAATATTAATAATAATAATAATAATAATAATAATAAAGTTAGCATAGTGCCGGCGTTCTCAGGGCTGTCTTGTGTAAAACATGAAGTGCATGAACCCACAAGGCTGCAGGCTGCAGGGATGTTCTCATCAGGTTGACATGTGAAGCACAGAGACATCCTTCAAATGAATAAATCAAAAAGAGAGATGCATAAACCATGAAAGCAGCTGTGAGGACATGTTGACATGCACACCCTGTAGCTCGGCAACATGCACTCTGAGTGCCGGGATGTGTCTTCGCCGTGAAAACAGTACATTATGAGGCTGTGTTGCTATTTTTCCTGTAAACTGGGATTGGGAACACATCCAATTACACAGAGCCACATGAAAGATGAGCCTCACTTTACCGGGCACATAAAAGCCTCAGGTAACGTTATTGATGCCACAAAGCGCCGTCCCATCCCTCATCCGGCATGTTGAGCCCGTCCAGCCGCTCTCGGCCTCGGACGTTTACGCTGAGCACGCAGGTGACATCGCTTAAAGTCTGTTCGGGTTCAGTGCTTTGGACAATGAGATTGGTCCAAAGAGTCCGGGGTATCAGCCGGGTCTGCGTGTGATTCAGGGGGTGCACTGGGCCCAGACTACTGCGCTGGAGAAAACTGGAATAAGTGATGAGAGCCAGAAAGAGAAAGAGAAGAAAGAAGGAGATAACAATGGCAGACAAGGAGAGAGAGAAATCCCTTCGTCAGCTTATACGCAGTCTTAAAAACAGGTAGAATGAATGTGTTGAAACACTGAAGGACTCCACACGTCCACCTGATGACAACATCCCTGCAGCCTCGTGGATTCATGCACTTCCATATTTTACATGTGACAGCCCAAGTTTGGGGTCACCTACAAACGTCCACTCCACTACAGACCGAATACCATCTGAACTGAGTGTGGGGGGGGGGGTCTTTAATGCAATGTCTACATTGCCCATTATCAGCAACCATTCATCCAATGATCCAACGGCTCATTCTGTTAATTATCTGATATCATTTAAAAAAACTAACTGAGAAAACGTTGGAGAACCCTTTTGTAATTCTGGAGCACCCACTGTAATCTGAAAACTATAAAACAAGGCAACTGACCTCAACTGCTGTTCTGTCTGTAATGGAGTCCGATGGAAATGTCTCCAAACCCCGAAGGTTTGACTGGTAGTGGAGGTAATGAGAGCGAGAAAGAGAAGACAGAAGGGGAAAACAACGCTAGACAAGGGAAGAGAAATCCATTCTTCAGCTCACACACAGCCATCAAAACAGCTAGAACTCAAACAATCTGGGGTAGGTGATGGGGGCGAGAGAGAGAAGAAAGAACAATGGCCGACAATGAAAGAGAGAGAAATCCATTCTCCAGCTCACACACAGACATCCAAGCCATCACGTTCTCCCATCTGGGGGAATGCAGACGCTCGCCAGGTGCCTACGTCGTGGTTACTGATGCTAAAGGTCTGCTAACGTTACCCCAGCACTGCTCCTGGGCGGGGTATTAGTGGTGGAAGCAAACGTCTGTCGGGGTATTTCAATCAGGAGACACACGGTGTAAGATTTATTGGACACATCAGTAAAATGTAGAAAGTCTTTGGAGATTAAACTCCATCATTATACTAATACTTCATATACATATATACATAGGGGTGGAGAACCATCTTAACCCCCCCGATGGAGTCTAAGAAGATAAGACTGAAGGAGTCTCCGGACCGGTCAGCTGGACTAGAGGCCGGGAGGTGGGGGGGGGGGGGTTGACTCTTTGCCTGCAACAACTGCTGATAGCAAAGGGAGAAACAGATGTAAAGGGTTGTGACTCTGTGATTGGCCCTGGCCGTTTGTGTCTGATTCTGATTGGTTGAGCAGGAAGGGGCCCGCCTCCACCAGCTGGGTGGAGTTAGGTGGAGCGTTGATGAAGAGTGAGGTCTTCCTGAAGGATTTCCACTGAGATCCATTTCATCGGGAGAGCCTAGCTGCAGATATGAGACAGTCATACCCAGCATGGTAAACATATGCAGTCATCAGGATAACAGCTGATTGATTTAGGAGAATCGATTAATAGTGAGGTCATCTTCAAAGACTTCCTGCTGAGCTACATCAGACGTGCTGCGTTCTGCAGACTCTTTCATAAAAGGGATGTGACTTAAATCAGAAACAGATGTTGGTTTCCATCAAGCTTGTCTTTACAAATGATGAAGAACAATATTTTAACATACTGAAACACGTTGGCGGGGAAATGACAGGCGGCACAGGTCTACTGGTTACCACGGTGACGGATGTCTCAATGCGCTGATCACACAAGCGCACGGCGGGACTGCAGCGAGCAGACTGAGGAACAGCTGATTCCCGTCCCCGTGTCAGAGCTTCCTCGTTCCCAGTCCTTTGTTAACATCACACCCTCCGGACGCCGTCTGAGTTGTTTCACGCCAGAAGACAAGATGGCGTTCAGCGAGCCATGAACACTTGGCTCCATTCAGCTCCTCTCGAGCTGTTCACACACGTCCTTCTTCAGGATTACCCGGTAGGGGAAGAGGAAGTCCACCTGGCAGAGAGGTGACTCGTACTGATGAGTGCTGACGGTGGGGGGGGGGGGGGG
>NW_023266480.1:0-1647 GCF_013103735.1 Etheostoma cragini
AAAAGGGGAAAGTCATAGAATAGTATGTCGAAAATAGTGGAAAAAAATGTCATAGTATAGTATGTCGGAAGAAGTGGGGAAAAAAGTCATAGTATAGTATGTCAAAAAAAATCATACTATAGTATGTTGAAAAAAGTGGACAAAAAGTCATAGTATAATATGTTGAAAAAAGTCATAGTATAGTATTTCAAAAAAGTAATCGTATAGTATGTCGAAAAAATAGATAAAAAGTCATAGTATAGTATGTTGAGAAAGGTCATAGTATAGTATGTCGAAAAAAGTCATAGTATAGTATGTCGAAAAAAATTGACAAAAAGTCATAGTATAGTATGTCAATACAATAGTTAAAAAGTCATAGTATAGTATGTCGAAAAAATAGATAAAAAGTCATAGTATAGTATGTTGAAAAAAGTCATAGTATGTTGAGAAAGGTCATAGTATAGTATGTCGAAAAAAAGTCATAGTATAATATGTCAAAAAAAATTGACAAAAGTCATAGTATAGAATGCAGAAAAATGACATAGTATAGTATGTAAAAAAAAAAGTCATACTATAGTATGTACATTTTTTTTTACAAAAAGTCATGGTATAGTTTGTCGAAAAAAGTCATAATATAGTATGTTGAAAAAAGTCATAGTATACTATGTCAAAAAAAGTCATAATATAGTATGTCGAAAAAAGTCATAGTATAGTATGTTGAAAAAAGTCATAGTATAGTATGTCGAAAAAATAGATAAAAAGTCATAGTATAGTATGTTGAAAAAAGTCATAATATAGTATGTCAAAAAAATAGATAAAAAGTCATAGTATAGTATGTCGAAAAAAAGTCATTGTATAGTAGGTCAAAAAAATAGATAAAAAGTCATAGTATAGTATGTCGAAAATGTTTTACTAAAAGTCATAGTATAGTATGCTGAAAACTGTAATAATATAGTATGTCGAAAAAAGTCGTAGTATAGTATGTCGAAAAAATAGATAAAAAGTCATAGTATAGTATGTTGAGAAAGGTCATACTATAGTATGTCGAAAAAAGTCATAGTATAGTATGTCGAAAAAAATTGACAAAAAGTCATAGTATAGTATGTCAAAAAAATTGTTAAAAAGTCAAAGTATAGTATGTCGAAAATAGTCATAGTATAGTATGTCGAAATGTTTTTACAAAAAGTCATAGTATAGTATGCTGAAAACTGTCATTGTATACTATGTCGAAAAAAGGCATAATATAGTATGTCGAAAAAAGTCATAGTATAGTATGTTGAAAAAATAGATAAAAAGTCATAGTATAGTATGTTGAAAAAAGTCATAGTATAGTATGTCGAAAAAATAGATAAAAAGTCATAGTATAGTATGTCGAAAAAAAGTCATAGTATAGTAGGTCAAAAAAATAGATAAAAAGTCATAGTATAGTATGTCGAAAATGTTTTTACAAAAAGTCATAGTATAGTATGCTGAAAACTGTCATTGTATACTATGTCAAAAAAAGTCATAATATAGTATGTCGAAAAAATAGATAAAAAGTCATAGTATAGTATGTCGACAAAATAGATAAAAAGTCATTGTATACTATGTAAAAAAAAGTGGAAAAAAGTCATAGTATAGTATGTCGAAAAAAAGTCATAGTATAGTATGTTGAAAAAATAGATAAAA
>NW_023266481.1:0-4272 GCF_013103735.1 Etheostoma cragini
TCATGTTCAATCAAGGACAAAAACACAATAAATTTAGAATTTATTTCCATTGTGGTCATCAATGTGGATCTAAATTGTCTTCAGTAACATGTCCACAATGTCAGTAATTAAAAAAAACATGTTTTGCATTGTATTCAAACATTTTAATTTAGACATTATTTCACAAAGTATTTTCCTTAAATACCTTACTAACTTCATTTTCATAGCACAGAGTGCCGGTACTGTTACAACTAAATGTCATTATGCTTCTAACCACAAGAGCAAAAATCAGTGAAGTGCAGAGTGATGTCCAGAATATATACCAAGGAAAGATGCTAATAGTTTAATGCAGAAATTATCTTGTGTTTCTATCAGGAGGAATCTGGAAGAACCTGAACCCAGCTGTGTGTCCATGAAGAGTGACTGGTCTATGGGTAAACCTTTACACTTCAAAGATGGACGCCACTCTGTTGATCAAAGGTGAGGATTTTAAACTGATACCCAGCAGGACTAGTAAAGGTGGACCACTACAGGGAGTCCTCTGATTCACTGTTAACATCCAAACATCACTTCATGGACCTTTACCTTGTGTGTGTCTCTGTGTGGACAGACATGATGTGAGCTAATTCTTCCTGATTCCTCCACAGAGTGGACCAGGAGAGCTCAGAGGGTCCCAGTGGTCAGTCTGCCCAGCAGCATCAAACCCACCTGGACTCCATCTTTATGGTCTGGACATGGACAACAACTACTTTTACATCTATTCTGTCCAACATGGATCTGATGTGTGCTTCCATGATTTCACTTTGATTTGGTCATTTATATAATCTTCTGTTCCAGCTGCTGGAGGACAACATTGTCACTTTTGTGAAGAATGAGCTGAAGAAGATCCAGAAGGTTCTGAGTCCAGATTACCCAGAATGCTTAGAGAGCCAAAGGGAGGATGAGGAGGTGTCTGACGGTGAGGATGAAGAGCAGAGGAGGAGCAGCAGAGAGGCATTTCTGAAGATCACACTGCACTTCCTGAGGAGAATGAAGCAGGAGGAGCTGGCTGACCGTCTGCAGAGCAGTAAGAGGATTTCTCTAAAGAGTTAACATGCTGGATGAACGGGATATTTGTCTCAAAAATAGTTAACAAAATATATTCATGTACTCATTCTCTGAGGAAGTGTTGAATCATGTTCTTTGTCTTAATGATCTCCTTTGTTGTGTGTTCATTCAGGAAGTTATCGTGGAGTTTGTAAGCGTAAACTCAAATCTAACCAGCAGAAGACGTTCCAGTGTATGTTTGAGGGGATTGCTAAAGCAAGAAACCCAACCCTTCTGAATCAGATGTTCACAGACATCTACCTCATGGAGGGAGGGGCTGCAGAGGTCAATGATGAACATGAGGTCAGACAGATTGAAACAGCATCCAGGAAACCAGACAGACCAGAAACAACCATCAGACAAGAAGACATCTTTAAAACCCCACCTGGAAGAAATGAACCAATCAGAACAGTGATGACAAAGGGAGTGGCTGGCATCAGGAAAACAGTCTTAACACAGAAGTTCACTCTGGACTGGGCTGAAGGCAAAGCCAACCAGGACATCCAGTTCATATTCCCATTCACCTTCAGAGAGCTGAATGTGTTGAAAGAGAGAAAGTTCAGCTTGGTAGAACTTGTTGATTACTTCTTTAGTGAAACCAAAGAAGCAGGAATCTGCAGGTTTGAAGAGGTCGTGTTCATCTTTGACGGTCTGGATGAGTGTCGACTTCCTCTGGACTTCCTCAACACTGAGATCCTGACTGATGTTACAGAGTCCACCTCAGTGGGTGTGCTGCTGACAAACCTCATCAGGGGGAAACTGCTTCCCTCTGCTCGCCTCTGGATAACCACCAGACCTGCAGCAGCCAATCAGATCCCTCCTGGGTGTGTTGACATGGTGACAGAGGTCAGAGGGTTCACTGACCCCCAGAAGGAGGAGTACTTCAGGAAGAGATTCAAAGATGAGGAGCAAGCCAGCAGGATCATCTCCCACATCAAGAGATCACGAAGCCTCCACATCATGTGCCACATCCCAGTCTTCTGCTGGATCACTTCTACAGTTCTGGAAGACATGTTGAAGACCAGACAGGGAGGAGAGATGCCCAAGACCCTGACTGAGATATACATCCACTTCCTGGTGGTTCAGTCCAAAGTAAAGAACATCAAGTATGATGGAGGAGCTGAGACAGATCCACACTGGAGTCCAGAGAGCAGGAAGATGATCAAGTCTCTGGGAAAACTGGCTTTTGAGCAGCTGCAGAAAGGCAACCTGATCTTCTATGAATCAGACCTGACAGAGTGTGGCATCGATATCAGAGCAGCCTCAGTGGTCTCAGGAGTGTTCACACAGATCTTTAAAGAGGAGAGAGGACTGTACCAGGACAAGGTGTTCAGCTTCGTCCATCTGAGTGTTCAGGAGTTTCTGGCTGCTCTTCATGTCCATCTGACCTTCACCAACTCTGGAGTCAACCTGCTGGCAGAAGAACAAAAAACCTCACGCCAGTGGTTTCTATTTAGAAACAAACCCCAACCATCAAACTTTTACCAGAGTGCTGTGGACAAGGCCTTACATAGTCTAAATGGACAACTGGACTTGTTCCTCCGCTTCTTCCTGGGTCTTTCACTGCAGACCAATCAGAGTCTCCTACGAGGTCTGATGACACAGACAGTAAGTAGCTCAAAGACCAATCAGAAAACAGTGGAGTACATCAAGAAGAAGATCAGTGAGGATCTGTCTGCAGAGAGAAGCATCAATCTGTTCCACTGTCTGAATGAACTGAATGATCGTTCTCTAGTGGAGCAGATCCAACAGTCCCTGAGTTCAGGACGTCTCTCCACAGATAATCTGTCTCCTGCTCAGTGGTCAGCTCTGGTCTTCATCTTACTGTCATCAGAAGACGATCTGGACGTGTTTGTCCTGGAGAAATACTCTGCTTCAGAGGAGGCTCTTCTGAGGCTGCTGCCAGTGGTCAAAGCCTCCAACAAAGCTCTGTACGTGCACACACAGCTATCCAGATTAAATGGAGTTTTCTTCATTTAGAAAAAAAGGTTTCTGTAATTGTTTTCTCAAATTTTTCTTTCTCCTCTTTAGACTAAGTGGCTGTAACCTGACAGAGAGAAGCTGTGAAGCTCTGTCCTCAGCTCTCAGCTCCCAGTCCTCTAGTCTGAGAGAGCTGGACCTGAGTAACAACAACCTGCAGGATTCAGGAGTGGAGCTGGTGTTTCCTGGACTGAAGAGTCCACACTGTATGTTGGAAACTCTCAGGTTAGTATACTGTTGTTTCAAAATGATGCTGTTACGACCCAGAGTTGGCTAGGGTGGGGGACGCAAACAGCATAAAACATTAGAAAACCCAGGACAGAAAACAAACAGTTAAATAAGGCAAATTTATTGTGACCGCACAACAAAGGGCAACTAAAGACTATCTTCAGAAGGAAGACGGCAACAGGCACAGCTATTTCAGGGATTAGATCAGAGATTGTGAACAAGCCGTGTCTCGCAGTATTTTCACTGGATGCTGATCCTCAGATTTCCCTGAAAGAGACACAAAACCATTAAAGATAAAAGGTTTAAAACAGTCATCAGGCATCACAGGAGCCACAGATTCCAAGGATTTGACTCTGGGAGAAGTTCTAATCAATCCCACACCCTTCGGCTGTTTTTGATACGACCCTTGCTGCTTCCGCTTCCAAGCGTCGCAGTTAGCAATCAAATGACCGGACTTGCGACAGAAGAAACATAGCTTGTCAGACCTTGGACACAAAGGAGCGCTGTCATAATGCACTGGAAGATGTGCACCATGGGTAACTTCACGTGGGAAAGTATCACGTTTGCTAAAAACAACCTTATGAGTAAGTGTAAACTCGTCAGCTTGAGTAGCAGCTTGCTGTAGGGTGGACACTTTCTGCTCATTTAAATACACAGTAGTACGCTCAGGTACGCAGTTTTTAAACTCTTCCAACAACATTAGCTCACGCAAAGCAGACAGATCAGCAACCTTACACGCTGCACACCACCTGTCAAAAAGAATCCCTTTCTCTCTAGCAAAGTCTACATACGACTGGCTGTTAAAAGATTTCTCTCTTCACGTTCAAGATGGCTCAAGAGATGACGAGGGACAACCAAACTACTTTGTACAAAGGGCAACCTGCTCGGCTGCAAACACCCAAGAGAGTCGCGCCGAGACAATTCCTTGTTCCTTTATTTATAGGTTGATACAAACAGAATAGTGTGTGAGTGTGTGTGTCAGTCCTAACCGGACTGATA
>NW_023266482.1:0-2989 GCF_013103735.1 Etheostoma cragini
ACACAGAGAAACACACGCACACACACACAGAGAAACACACACACACGCACACACACACACACAGAGAAACACACACACACACACACAGGCAGCTGATAGTTACTTTTTCAGCTTTGGATACAACTAAATGACATCTCTCCTCCGCTCAGGTGGTTGTCATGGAAACCGTCTCACCTTGGCTGGCGTAGAAGTGGCTGATGGTGACCAGGTGGCCTGAAGACACGCACACACACGCACACACACACACACACACACACACACACAGATAGAGAAGCTGTGAGAACTAAAAGAAAACATCTGGAAACTACGTGTGAACCTAAAATTAAATTACAGAACATTTCTATTAGGCCTAGGATATAAAATACACACAAACACACACACACACACAGCAGCAGACAGGAAGTGGAGGACTCACTCTTGATGGTCAGGTGATCCTGGATCAGCTGATCGTACTCCTCCCTGGTCAGCAGGGGAGTCAGTCCTCCAATCAGCAGGCAGACCTGCACCGCCTGCTTCCTGGTCTCCACCACGTAGAACCGAGTCTGGTTCATCAGACGCAGAGACACCTGGGAAATCATCAATCAATAAATCCTTTAATCTATCCATCCATCCATCCTTCCATCATCCATCCATCATCCATCCATCCATCCATCCATCATCCATCCATCCATCCATCCTTTAATCTATCATCCATCCATCCTTCCATCATCCATCCATCCATCCATCCTTTAATCTATCTACCAATCATCCATCCATCATCCATCCATCCATCCATCCTTTAATCTATCATCCATCCATCCTTCCATCATCCATCCATCCATCCATCATCCATCCATCCTTTAATCTATCTATCCATCCATCATCCATCCATCCATCCATCATCCATCCATCCTTTAATCTATCATCCATCCATCATCCATCCATCCATCCATCCATCATCCATCCATCCATCCATCCATCCATCCATCCATCCATCATCCATCCATCCATCATCCATCCATCCATCATCCAGGCAGTTTTCTCTCGTCCTACCTTTCTGATCTCCTGCAGTTTGTCCAGAATCTTCTCCTGTGGACTCAGTGTCTGTCTCTGGACTGGAGGACAGACATGGAGACATGTTCACATGAAGACATGGGGACATGACTCCATGAGGACATGGAGACATGGTCACACAAAGACTCAAGGACAAGGAGACATGAGGACATGGTCACATGAGGACATGGAGACATGAGGACATGGTCACATGAGGACATGGTCATAAGGAGATATGAAGACATGGTCACATGGAGACATGAAGACATGGGGACATGGAGACATGGTCATAAGGAGATATGATGACATGGTCCCATGAGGACATGGTCACATGAGGACATGGAGACATTAGGACATGGTCACATGAGGACATGAAGACATGGAGACATGGAGACATGGTCACATGGAGACATGGTCATAAGGAGATATGAAGACATGGTCACATGGAGACATGAAGACATGGGGACATGGAGACATGGTCATAAGGAGATATGAAGACATGGTCCCATGAGGACATGGTCACATGAGGACATGGAGACATGAGGACATGGTCACATGAGGACATGAAGACATGGAGACATGGTCACATGGAGACATGGTCATAAGGAGATATGAAGACATGGTCACATGAGGACATGGAGACATGAGGACATGGTCACATGAGGACATGGTCACATGGAGACATGAAGACATGGAGACATGAGGACATGGAGACATGAGGACATGGAGACATGTATTTTTCTACATTTTATTCATCAGAACTTTAATATTTTTTGATGTTCTGTTGTGACAAAACAAATTATTATCCTATTATTTCAGTGAGAACTCATAAATAACTACAACTAACTAATGTTAGGGAACCTGTTCATGTTTATGTAACACGTTTCTGGATATATCGGGAAATATATATGGGAATATCGGATTGTTCCACTCGTCCCGGTATGGTCGCGGTCTGGAGCTCACCTTGCTTGCTGCTCATGCAGACCTCCAGCAGACTGAACCGGGACGCGTCTTCGTCCTGAAACAACACAATCATCTTCATATCTTAATGTTAAATATTACATATTTCATACACTTCTGTTCGGCTCTTTGTTTAAACCCCGGTGTTGTCCTCCCGGGTCAAAATAAGACAAAAATTGTATTTTCAGACTTTTTTTGTAGTTTCCATCACCACCACCTTACTAGTTTTATACTTTTTAGAATTCATGGTCAACAACCCTTACTTATATAGAATTATACCTGATATAAGAGTTCATTTTAGTCTCAATAATTCCTAATTTCAGCTTTTCTAACTTAAACATTAGGTATAATTTCCTATAAATGAGGTTTATTGATCGTAAATTTTAAAAAACTGTAAAACTAAAGTTGATAAGTTAGTGTTACGTAGTGTTGAAAACATCAAAAAAAAGTTACGAACATTGAAAAAAAGTGCCAAAATGGTTGAAAAAAAAAAGGGACAAAAACGTAAGAAAAAACATCAATAAAAGATTTTTAATTTTGACGGGAGGACAACAGGAGGGTTAGTCTGTACATATCCAGTGTGTAAACTAGTTCCTGGAGGAGGATTTCCTCTGAGTTACCGGTCTGTTGAGGAGACCGAGGACCTCGGTGAGGACGGACGCCGCCGTGCTGCTCTCGGAGACAGAGACGGACACGAAGGCTGCACCCGACCTGGAAACACAGCACGGGGACCATTAAAGGTGTTAAAGGTGACCACATTATGGGATGGATCCCTACAGAGATAGACCTTTTAGTTAAAGAGGAAGATCCTTTTAGTTTAACATGAAGCAGCCCCAACATCACCAAACCCACCAGACTCCATGTAAATAATCACTACTTTTATTATTGTAAAACACACTTCATTCGAAGTGGACAAAATCTAAATAAAACTACCAAAAGCCGTCTTGGTTCATCTTTCCACTGTTCCAACAATCACCACTCTGGTCTGGTTGGAATA
>NW_023266483.1:0-1327 GCF_013103735.1 Etheostoma cragini
GTGTGTGTGTCTGTGTGTGTGTCTGTGTGTGTGTGTGTGTGTGTGTGTGTGTGTGTGTGTGTGTGCCAGCTGGCGTGCTCTCAGAGCTGTTAGCACTCTTTAACTCCTCAGGAGTTGATGCTGACTCATGAGCTCGCTGGACCGTGAGGACGCTGAGACACTGAGCTGGGACAATAAGAGGCGGGGCTTAGTCTTCATTTGTCAGGGAGTTGGTCGATGGACGTGTATCGGCTATAATCAATGATAAAGATGTTTATTCCTTCTTTACTCTAACAGACTTGAGAGTCTAAAGTCACCAGAGTCATTTTAATGGAAGCTTCTCCCAGCTGCGAGGAGGCAGATCTGGAACAAAAGTCCTGAACAAAAACCAGTAAACGGAAAAAGACTCATTGCATTTCTGTGTATGGTGTAAACTGACTGCCTAATTTCCTTTGGAAGGAATAAAGAATCTATCTATCTATCTATCTATCTATCTATCTATCTATCTATCTATCTATCTATCTATCTATCTATCTATCTATCTATCTATCTATCTATCTATCTATCTATCTAAAAAACTAAAAAGAAACAAGTAAAACAACAATTGTGCAGCATCTTTCATTGTTGTTGTAAAAGAAAGATGTGCTCACCTGCAAAATACCTAATATTTCCTGCAAAATACCTCATTTATCCTGCAAAATACCTCATAAAAATACCTCATATATCCTGCAAAATACCTCATAAAAATACCTCATATATCCTGCAAAATACCTCATACACCCTGCAAAATACCTCATATAACCTGCAAAATACCTCATAAAAATACCTCATATATCCTGAAAATACCCCACAAAATACCTCATATATCCTGCAAAATACCTCATATATCCTCCAAAATACCTCATAAAAATGCCTCATACAAATACCTAATTTATCCTGCAAAATACCTCATAAAAATACCTCATATATCCTGCAAAATACCTCATAAAAATACCTCATATATCCTGCAAAATGCCTCATACAAATACCTAATATATCCTGCAAAATACCTCATTAAAATACTTCATATATCTTGCAAAATACCTCATACACCCTGCTAAATACTTCATATAAAAATACCTTACACATCCTGCAAAATACCTCATAGAAATACCTCATATATCAGAATCAGCTTTATTGACCAGGTATGAAGACACATACGAGGAATTTTCCTTTGGAACGTTGTTGCTCACAATGTGCTTACACACACAACACAAACAACCCAACAAACAATATATACACACTAATATAGACACACTAATATATACACACTAATATAGACACACTAATATAGACACACTAATATATA
>NW_023266484.1:0-1304 GCF_013103735.1 Etheostoma cragini
AGACAGACAGGCAGACAGACAGGCAGACAGACAGGCAGACAGACAGGCAGACAGACAGGCAGACAGACAGGCAGACAGGCAGACAGGCAGACAGACAGACAGACAGGCAGATTAGACCAGATATTTTCTTGTTTCTATTTTGGTAGTTCTGGTGTTGGGTCTGTTGCTAGGTTACCTGATTATGGGATGTGGGAAGCTGTGTCTCCAGTGCTGACACTCTCTTCCTGATCGGGTGATGTTGACGTTTCCTTCATAGTTCACTCCTGTTCCAGAAATACACTGACCTACACACAAACACACACACACGCACGCACACACACACACACACACACACACACACACACACACACACAGACACACACACACAGACACACACACGTGTAATGTAGAAACAACCGGACTAATGTAGAAACAACGGGACTAATGTAGAAACAACCGGACTAATGTAGAAACAACGGGACTAATGTAGAAACAACGGGACTAATGTAGAAACAACGGGACGAATGTAGAAACAACGGGACGAATGTAGAAACAACGGGACGAATGTAGATACAATCGGACTAATGTAGAAACAACCGGACTAATGTAGAAACAACCGGACTAATGTAGAAACAACCGGACTAATGTAGAAACAACGGGACTAATGTCGAAACAACCGGACTAATGTAGAAACAACCGGACTAATGTAGAAACAACCGGACTAATGTAGAAACAACCGGACTAATGTAGAAACAACCGGACTAATGTAGAAACAACCGGACTAATGTAGAAACAACGGGACGAATGTAGATACAATCGGACTAATGTAGAAACAATCGGACTAATGTAGAAACAACCGGACTAATGTAGAAACAATCGGACTAATGTAGAAACAACCGGACTAATGTAGAAACAACCGGACTAATTTAGAAACAACGGGACTAATGTCGAAACAACGGGACTAATGTCGAAACAACGGGACTAATGTCGAAACAACGGGACTAATGTCGAAACAACGGGACTAATGTAGAAACAACGGGACTAATGTAGAAACAACCGGACTAATGTAGAAACAACCGGACTAATGTAGAAACAACCGGACTAATGTAGAAACAACCGGACTAATGTAGAAACAACCGGACTAATGTAGAAACAACAACGGGACTAATGTAGAAACAACAACGGGACTAATGTAGAAACAACAACAGGACTAATGTAGAAACAACGGGACGAATGTAGAAACAACCGGACTAATGTAGAAACAACGGGACGAATGTAGAAACAACGGGACTAATGTAGAAACAACGGGACTAATGTAGAAACAA
>NW_023266485.1:0-1297 GCF_013103735.1 Etheostoma cragini
ATAGACCTTAGTGGTCCCTAATACTGTATCTGAAGTCTCTTTATATAGACCTTAGTGGTCCCTAATACTGGATCTGAGATCTCTGTACTCACTATCTCTCCGAGCAGGACCACGTTCTCTCCTCTCACGATGAAGATCCCTCGGGGGATGTCTCCGAATTTCTTCCCAACGTGGATGCGCTCGACTGTCTGGTGAAAAACTAGGTTGGCTGGAGGGTGTGTGTGTGTGTGTGTGTGTGTGTGTGTGTGTGTGTGTGTGTGTGTGTGTGTGTGTGTGGAGGGGGGGGGGGGAGATATTAACTGACAGACCACACAGGAAACACTACAAATAAAAACTACAATATTCTCTTCCTTACAGCCATTCATTTTCTCTAGTTGTGTTTGTAGATTTTTCTAATTTCTCCTTTTATTATCAGTCTCCCTAAAAATTGGCACATTTATTAGTTATTTATTTATTATTTTGCAAATTTTACAAACATGTTATACCAAAAAATTCCGCATAATAAATGAAAATTATGAAAGTTCAAATCCATCCAGGGAACATTATAAACTTACTTGGGAAATAATAAATACATAATAAATAAATAATGAGATAATTAAGAGCGTTTGCTGGCAGTTCTCCCGGCGTAACGTTGCATTTTGTTGAATATTGATTTAAATAAAGATTTTTGGGAGATTTACCGAACTGGTCGATGCTCCGGAGGTAACCAATCAGAGTTCTTCCATCACGCAGCAGCACCAGGTGTTTCTCTGCAGGAGACAGCCAATCAGAACGCAGCGGTCATTACATCATCACACAGCCACCAACCAATCAGAACGCAGCTGTCATTACATCATCACACAGCCACCAACCAATCAGAACGCAGCTGTCATTACACACACACGGCCACCAACCAATCAGAACGCAGCTGTCATTACATCACACACGGCCACCAACCAATCAAAACGCAGCTGTCATTACATCACACACGGCCACCAACCAATCAGAACGCAGCTGTCGTGCATAATGTAGTCCGTAATGTAACTAGTACATGTACTCCAGTACTAATGTTGAGGTACTTGTACTTTACTCTTTTCATGTTACTTTCTACTTTGCTACATTTCAAAGTGTGTGTCTGCATGTCTGTGTGTGTGTGTCTCTCTGCATTGTCTGTGTGTGTGTGTCTGCACGTGTGTGTCTGCATGTGTGTGTGTGTTTCTCTCTCTCTCTCTGCATGTGTGTGTGTGTGTGTGTGTGTGTTTGAGTCTCTCTGCATGTCTGTGTGTGTGTGTGTGTGTGTGTGTGTGTGTCTCTCTCT
>NW_023266486.1:0-2933 GCF_013103735.1 Etheostoma cragini
ATGTTGTCCTCATGTTGTCTTCATGTTGTCTTCATGTTGTCCTCATGTTGTCTTCATGTTGTCTTCATGTTGTCCCCAAGTATTCCTCATGTTGTCCCCAAGTTGTCCTCATGTTGTCCTCATGTTGTTCTCATGTTGTCCCCATGTTGTCCTCATGTTGTCTTCATGTGGTCTTCATGTTGTCTTCATGTTGTCCTCATGTTGTCCTCATGTTGTCTTCATGTGGTCTTCATGTTGTCTTCATGTTGTCCTCATGTTGTCTCCATGTTGTCCTCATGTTGTCCTCATGTTGTCCTCATGTTGTCCCCATGTTGTCCTCATGTTGTCCTCATGTTGTCTGTGATCATCATCAACATCCATTCCTTTAATTTTAGTCTCAATAATTCCTAATTTCTGCTTTTCTAACTCAAACATTAGGGATAATTTCCTATAAATGAGGTTTATTGACCATAAATTCCAAAAATAATGTAAAACTAAAGTTAATAAGTTGGTGTTACGTAGTGTTGAAAACATCAAAAAAAGTGACAAAAATGTGAGAAAAGTTAAAAACATCGATGAAAAGCATCAATAAAAGTGTTGATTTTCAATTTTGACTTGAACACAACACGAGGGTTAACTACCCCGTACCATGTATTACTGCTAGTGTTATAAACTGTCATCATCATCATCATCATCATCATCATCATCATCATCATCATCATCATCATCGTCATCATCATCATCATCGTCATCATCATAATTTTCCCCATTGACGTCCATCCTAAGTTCCCAGAGAGAGTTCACTGAGATCCACAGCGCTCCTCGCCCTTCATGACAGCGCATCATCAAATATATATAAATATTTACAGTATATATATATATGTTCCTCAAAATGCCCAGAGGATCCTTTTGGGGGGTCCTGACGTGGTCTGGATGACGGACAGGTGACAGGTGACAGGTGACAGGTGACAGGTGACAGGTGAGGGAACATTTGGCTGAAAGTCCGAAGACGACAGACCTGCAAACTGGTCTCTCAGCAGAAACTGAACTCTCTCAAACCATTTTAGTCTGTTTCTGATTCTGAAGTTCTGAAGATCGCCTGCTCGTTAGCTCGTTAGCTTGTTAGCTCGTTAGCTCGTTAGCTCGTTAGCTCGTTAGCTCGGTTATGGTCATAAAATCATAAAAATCTTCATTTTACACACACACTGGATGGTGTGTTGGGAGTTCCTGTAGCAGGACTGTAGTCAAGACCACCGTTGTCGAGTCCAAGACAAGGGCAAGACCAGGACTAGTCGAGTACGAGTCAAGACCGAGTCCATACTGAACACACTGGATGGAGGGAACAGGGTTTGCAGGTTGTCGGACTGACGTGGTCTCAAACAAACATTTCTTAAAATGAGGCATGCACCCCCCCCCCCGTGTGATGTCATCAATAGCTACAAAACCCAGACAAACCCAAAAGGAAGTCCGTGTTACAGGAAATGGAACAGAGACTACAACTCTGCGTTAGTGGGTGCTCTTAGTGTCCGTGCACACGGTGTCGATAAAGTTTTACACGAAGGTAGCGGTGGAGTCGGTGACGGAGTAAAACAGAAAAGTGATGCGTTCATGCTCAGTGCTTCAAGTAAAGTGAAGTTTCCGGAAGATTAGGTCCCGAATTCATTCACCTGAGAACAAAAAGCCCTGCTTTTAGTTTGGAGTTTACTATCTCGTTATGTCAGAAATTTGGAGAAATGTATTTTCTTGATGAATCAGAAAAACAGAAATTTGAAAAAAGAGAATTTGTTGAAAATTAAATTAAATTAAATTAAAAACTCGGAGAAAGAATTTTCAGAAAAACAGAAATTTGGCCAAAGAAATTCTAAATAATTCAACAACAAATCGATTCAGAAAAATGAAATTCAGGAAAAAAATATTCAAAAACAAAATTATTTAGAAAATAAGTAAAGATAAATATATTTGGAAATTCAGAAAAAAAAATCATGAAAAAATCTTGATAATTCAACAATAAAATTCAGAAAAACGAAATTCAGTAAAAAGGAAATTCGGCACAAAAGTATTCATTAAATAAATAAATAAATAAATTCGGAAAAAAAAGATTTTCAGAAAAACGGAAATTCTGGAATAAAAATCATGAAAGAATTCTAAATAATTTAACAACAAAAAAAATCCCAGCAAGAGTTTAGTTAACTCGTAAAAAACAACAACAAATAAAATTCAAAAAAATTCAAAAAAATTCAAAAAAATTCAAAAAAATTCAAAAAATTCAAAAAATTCAAAAAATTCAAAAAAAATTAAAGAAATTCGAAAAAAAGTTAAAAAAAAATCAACAATAAAAAAATCTAAGAAATTCAAAAAAAAAATTAAGTAAACGAAATAGCAAAATAATAAATGACTGGGCTTTTTGTTTTTAAGCGAATGTATAACAGGAAATGTCAGCGGACGTTTCAGAGAGAACTTCCTGTGTCATTAAGTTAAGGAAGTCGTTATTTTGATAAATTGTCCTCCCTCTCTTCCTGTCTCCCTCGCTCTCTCTTTCTCTCCATCCCTCCGTCACCCTTCCATCATCTGTCGTTCCGCGGATCAAAGCCTCCACCCGTCTCCCACGGCAACCACAGGAGGGCCTTCAATTAGACATAAAAGTTGTTATTCTCAGAATCTCATTATGTAAAAAACGTCAATTAATTTCGAGAAACTAAATCAAGACTTAATGAGGACATTTCTCAAAATAACAACTGACAGGATCTCTCATTATTATTATTATTAATATTATCATTAATATTATTATTATCATTACTATTATTATTATTATAATTATTATTATTATTGGCAGGAATGGGCTTCCGTAGATCATCTGTCTTTCTGGTGACTTCCATCCGGGTCCCCTCCCTCCCTCGCTCGTCCTCGTGCTACCACATGTAGGTCTTGGAGGTGTCGATGTGCCCCCCCCCGGC
>NW_023266487.1:0-1818 GCF_013103735.1 Etheostoma cragini
CACACACACACACACACACACACACATACAGGTATACACACACACACACACACATGTACACACTCAAAGACATTTTTCTTTTAAAAGAAGCCCAGATATTATTATTATTATTATTATTATAATTATTAATATTAATATTATTACTGCTGTGTGTCTGCTCCAGTTATAAAGGTCTGGTGGCCGAGGCTCTCCGTCAGCTGGTTGGAGAACACAACTACACACAGGACCAGGTCCTGGCCCCGGGGTACTGCACAGGTACACACACAGTACTACACACACACACACAACTACACACAGGACCAGGTCCTGGCCCCGGGGTACTGCACAGGTACACACACAGTACTACACACACACAACTACACACAGTACTACACGCAGTAGTACAATATCTATACCCATGGTGTATATATTATTACCTGTCTTTCTGTCTGTCTGTCTGTCTATGTCCTACCTGTCCTACCTGTCTGTCTATGTCCTACCTGTCCTACCTGTCTGTCTATGTCCTACCTGTCCTACCTGTCTGTCTATGTCCTACCTGTCCTACCTGTCTGTCTGACTCCTATCTGTCTGTCTGTCTGTCTGTCCGTCTATGTCCTACCTGTCCTACCTGTCTGTCTGACTCCTACCTGTCTGTCTGCAGACTTTGTCTTGCTGATGGACAGCTCTGGACGTGTCCTCCCCGTGAGGACCGCCGGCGCCGCTCCGTCTCTCAGCATCGTCCCTCTGTCCTGCGTCGCCTTGGCGTCCAAGCCAGCTGACGCCGTGGTTGCCGTGGTGACGTCAGAGTTCCAGAAGTTTTCTCCCTTCGCGGAGGAGGGGGCGGAGCCGGTGGTGCAGGTGGGCGGGGCCATGGAGCCGGCGGTGCAGGGGGGCGGGGCCATGGAGCCGGCGGTGCAGGGGGGCGGGGCCATGGAGCCGCGGCCCTTCCTGCCCCCCAGCGTGCGCAGCAGCCTGCAGCGGCCCTACTACGCCCCCCCGCCCGAGTTCTGCTCCGGTCTGGCCAAGGAGCACTCGGTGGAGAGCCAGGACAGCTCCACGCTCAGCAGCCCCCCCTCGGACGGCCTGCAGGGGCCCCCGACGCCCGCGGCCCCCGCACCCGACGCCCTCTTCCAGTTCTCCATCAGGAAGATCCTGGAGGACGAGGGCGCGGCGCCTGGGGGGGCGGGGGTAGGGGCCGAGCTCCCGCCGGGTTTCTATGAAGGGATGACGTATCCTGAAGGGCCCGGGGCCAACAGGGGGGCCCCCTCACCCCCGCTGCACCCCCCCAACAGAGAGGACGCCGACAACAACCCCCCCACAGAGCCCAGGGCCGGCATCAGGAGGTCAGTACACCACAGTGCAGGGGGGGAGGGGGGGAGGGAGGGAGGGAGGAGGGAGGGAGGAGGGAGGGAGGAGGAAGGAGGGAGGAGGGAGGGAGGGAGGAAAGAAGGAGGGAGGGAGGGAGGGAGGGAGGGAGGGAGGGAGGGAGGGAGGAAAGAAGGAGGAAGGAGGGAGGGAGGAGGGAGGGAAAGAGGGATGGAATCATTCAACCAATCAAAATGGATTTATCAGGTAATGATGACATTTAACCATAGCTGGGTGTGTGGCTCTGTCTCTCTCTCTCTCTCTCTCTTTGTGTCTCCGTCTCCGTCTGTCCCTGTGTCTCTGTCCCCGTGTCTCCAGGCTCATCATGTCTGTTAATGATAAGTGGCATTACTGCCACAACTCGGAGGTCCTGGTGGGGTCTCGGGCCATGAGGGACCGCCACCTGAGACTGCTGGGATACATCATCCTGCAGGTTAGACACATACACACACACACACACACACACACACACAC
>NW_023266488.1:0-2641 GCF_013103735.1 Etheostoma cragini
GTGGTGACTTGTTGTCGTGTTGTGGTGACTTGTTGTCGTGTTGTGGTGACTTGTTGTCGTGTTGTGGTGACTTGCTGTCGTGGTTTGCATTCCAGGACCATTGTATTATGAAGTGAATGAAATTAACCTCGGGGAATTCGGGCACCAATACAAAATGGTGACCGCACTCTTTTGGGAACTGTTGCCTAGGGTAACCATATTTCCATGTTTTGATTTCTAAAAAAAAGGACTCACGGCCTTGAGACACAAATTCATGCTTTATTACGCCTCAATGGTACAAAAATTTCAACTAAATAATAGCTATTTTCAAATAAATATATGTGAAATAATGTTTTGAATATGACCTCTTCTGTGTCTTAAAACCTTTTCAGAGTATTAAGATTTTAAGGTGCCCGGTGTCCATGTGAGCTCCGAGGTCTCAGCTCCTTCATTGGACACTGAGACAAACACACGGTGCACTCTGTCTCCACGTGTCCCGACCGGGACGGGATGTGGAAAGGTTCAACTGTGAAGCTGCATTTACATTTTGTCTGATCTGCTCCTGGTATGATCTGCTCCCTGTATGGGGTCCCTGTCTGATCTGCTCCCTGTCTGATCTGCTCCCTGTATGGGGTCCCTGTCTGATCTGCTCCCTGTCTGATCTGCTCCCTGTATGTGGTCCTTGTCTGATCTGCTCCCTGTCTGATCTGCTCCCTGTATGTGGTCCTTGTCTGATCTGCTCCCTGTCTGATCTGCTACCTGTATGTGGTTCCTGTCTGATCTGCTCCCTGTATGTGGTCCCTGTCTGATCTGCTCCCTGTATGGGGTCCCTGTCTGATCTTCTCCCTGTATGTGGTCCTTGTCTGATCTGCTACCTGTATGTGGTCCCTGTCTGATCTGCTCCCTGTCTGATCTGTTCTCTGTCTGATCTGCTCCCTGTATGTGGTCCCTGTCTGATCTGCTCCCTGTCTGATCTGCTCCCTGTATGTGGTCCCTGTGTGATCTGCTCCCTGTCGGATCTGCTCCCTGTATGTGGTCCTTGTCTGATCTGCTCCCTGTCTGATCTGCTCTCTGTCTGATCTGCTCCCTGTATGCGGTCCCTGTCTGATCTGCTCCCTGTCTGATCTGCTCCGTGTCTGATCTGCTCCCTGTATGTGGTCCCTGTCTGATCTGCTCCGTGTCTGATATGCTCCCTGTCTGATCTGCTCCCTGTATGTGCGCGTCGCAGAAGCAACATGGAATTACATCACGCAAAAAAGTACCGTAGTATTGTGTGCAAAGCACCATTCAATTTAAGTCCTCGCTCAATGGTCCCATGAAGAACAGTGAAAATCTGACATTTTCATGAATTTATAACCCCCCCCCCCCCGGGCGCCCGGACAGAACGTAAAAAGTGGACATGTCGGGGCAAAAGAGGACGTTTGGTCGCCCTACTGTTGCCAACACAGCCCGTGTGTTGTGTTCACCGCCGGCAGCTGCCGAGCCGCGTGAGTCCTGCTGTCCACCGAACATCAACATAACACCACGAAGGAATGTACCGGACGGAGGATTAACTCTCAACCCTGGACGACCCCGCGGGGGGGGTGGGGGGTAATTCCTCCCTCCTTACTTCACATCACTTCTTCCTCTCCTCTCTCGTTTTCCTTTCTCTAAGTCTTTCTCTTTACACGCCGTGTGGCCAAGTCCGCTTATTATAAGCAACTGTGGGCTTGTTGTTCTGTAAAGTTGCTTACAAATATCGGTAGTCGCGGGTGTAGTTGCTTATTTGGGGCTTGTTGCCAAGGTGTAGTTGCTTATTTGGGGCTTGTTGCCAAGGTGTAGTTGCTTATTTGGGCTTGTTTGTTTTTTAGGTGTAGTTGCTTATTTGGGCTTGTTTCTAAGGTCCCGCCCCTTTCCCCATACACACAGGAGACAGCAGAGACTGTTCCCGCCCACTTCCTGCTTCTAATTGGCTCTGATCCAGATGGCAATGAGTACTAGCCAGTCAGAGGCAGAGTAGGGCCGTCTGTTGTTCTCTAATGTTAGATAACGTTAAAGGTGTTTAGCTCCCTCTGGTGGTCAGTGTCCTGAAGCTCAGGGGACACAATAAATACACTGTCCCCACAGAGAGGGTAGGTAGGGTCAAGAGGGTAAAGAGGGTATATATATGGGGTAAAGAGGGTAAGACGGAACATATGGTGAAGGGGGTAAATGGGGTAAAGAGGGTAAATTCTATAAAATTGAGAAAAAACCCAAATCCAATGAAAGTAGTGAAGTGATTATTAAAAAACGTGAAAACATTGATAGAAAGCGTCAGCGTTGATTCTATCTGTTGACTCCAGCGTTTCTGTTTCCATTGTTTTTTTGGACGTGTCTCTTGTCTACAGGGGGGTCCTGGGTCCGTCCGGCGGGCCCGTCACGGTCCACAAGACGCAGGGACGACACAACTACATGAGCTCCTACGCCCACGGCGTCCAATCACAGGCGCTGTCCCGCTGGAGCGCCTCCTTCAGCCTCACCAGTAGGTGGCGCCGCTCGTCCATCGCCTCATTGGTTCAATGTTTAAAAATACAAACTTAAGATATGCAACGCCATCACTAACGGGGACGTTGTAGAGCGTCCTCTGGTGGACAGACTATGCAACTCCATCACTAACGGGGACGTTGTAGAGCGTCCTCTGGTG
>NW_023266489.1:0-1460 GCF_013103735.1 Etheostoma cragini
GTCCCAGGTGATCATTGAACGCTACGCGAGGGAGAAGTATCTTCCTCCGTTGGATAAGACAAAGTTCCTGGTGCCGCATGAACTCACCATGACCCAGTTCGTCACCATCATCAGGTAAGTGTCCGTGGGTTTAGGGGACAGACAGTGAGAAATATCTTCTGAATGGGACAAAAATGTTGTAGCCTAAAAAACATGTGACCTCTCTTAGAGCACCTTTAAATTACTGTAAACACGGTAATTTACTGGGGAAGCTGCAGCCGGTGTATTACTGTAATTACGGTAATTTACTGGTGGAGCTGCCGCCGCAGGTGTATTACTGTACTTACGGTGACTGACTGGGAAAGCTGCTGCTACTTGTGTAATATGGTAATTACAGTAATTTACTGGGGAAGCTGCTGCTAATGGTGTATTACTGTAAATACGGTAACTCACTGGGAAGCTGCTGGTGTATTACTGTAATTACGGTAGTGTACTGGTGAAGCTGCTGCAGTGTAAAACTGCAATTACGGTAATTTACTGGCAAGCTGCCGGTGTATTACTGTAATTACGGTAACTACTGGGGAAGCTACTGACGGTGTATTACTGTAGTTACGGTAACTTACTGGGGAAGCTACTGACGGTGTATTACTGTAGTTACGGTAACTTACTGGGGAAGCTACTGACGGTGTATTACTGTAGTTACGGTAACTTACTGAGGGAAACTACTGACGGTGTATTACTGTAGTTACGGTAACTTACTGGGGAAACTACTGACGGTGTATTACTGTAGTTACGGTAACTTACTGGGGAAGCTACTGACGGTGTATTACTTTAGTTACGGTAACTTACTGAGGGAAGCTACTGACGGTGTATTACTGTAGTTACGGTAACTTACTTGGGAAGCTACTGACGGTGTATTACTGTAGTTACGGTAACTTACTTGGGAAGCTACTGACAGTGTATTACGGTAACTTACTGAGGGAAGCTACTGACGGTGTATTACTGTAAATTTGCAGCGTAGGTACACAACTTCCGCTTAATTACGGGGCAATTCCCCTCTGTGAAGTTGACTTTAATCACGTGGTTGTTGTTTTCTCCTCGTTGTGTTTATATTGTGATGTCGACCTGGAAATGTGAGAAAAGTGGAGTCTGGGGTCATGGAGTCTGGTGGGTTTGGTGATGGTGATTTCTGTTTCATGTTAAACTAAAAGGATCTTACTCTTTAACTAAAAGGTCTATCCCTGTAGGGATCCATCCCATAATGTCAGACTTTTAGTGGACGCTGTCCATTTGTCCTGCAGCGTCACAGCTCGGTCTGGGGCTGCTGCTCCATGCTGGACCTAAAGATTGTTCCCATTAGTCCCTTAGACACAAAAACAGGAACACAGGTGAACCCCGTCCCCCAAGTTACCCCTTGACCTCTCCCTCTGTCTCTCTATCTCACTCTGCCTGTGTCTTTCTCTGTGTCTCTATCTCTCTGT
>NW_023266489.1:1473-4975 GCF_013103735.1 Etheostoma cragini
CCCCCCCCCCCCCCCCCCAGGAACAGGATGGCCCTGCTGCCGTCCCAGGCCTTCTACCTGCTGATTAACGGGGGCGGGATGGCCAGCATGTCCCTGACCATGGCGCAGGTCTACAAGGACCACCAGGACGAGGACGGCTTCCTGTACATGACGTACGCCTCGCAGGAGATGTTCGGCCGCTGACCGCCCGCCGTGCACGCCCCCCGCCGTGCACACTAACTGCCGTGCACGCCTGCCATGCACATTGCCTAGCCTTCATGCTGTAAATAGAAAATATTTTATATGTATTGTAATGATGTGATTTAAGATGTAGAGCCAATAAATCTTATATAAGACGTGATGATGCCGTGTGGTTTGGTTTTATCTTCATCTCCGCCCGAGTCGGGGGGGCCTTTACAGATATTTTAAGTTTATATGATAAACTGTATTTTAGGGTTAGGGAAACTTCAATAAGGGCCAAACTGGAGAAAGAGACCAACATCCACAGCCAGACATGAGTGTATTTGCTTTTATTTAAGAGAGAAGTCCAATATCGTGACTGTATTATTGCAACAGAAAACTTATAGAAAAAGTCCTAAAAAAGGTTGCAGAAGAGTGTGAAATAATGCAGCGAAAATGTCTCAAAATGCTAAAAACATTGAAAAAAGTGGCAAAAAGTTTAGTTCAAAGCTGAAAAACTTTGTGTGTGTGTGTGTGTGTGTGTGTGAGATCACAAAGTCGTGACATGTCTTGCAACATGGAAGCCAAAAGTACTGGCATGTAAATGTAAATTCTGGCCCTTTTGACCCAAATAATCAAGCATTTTAATAACTTTATTATTTTACATTAAACTCAAACAAGACACCAGGGGGCAGCAGAGATCCATCAGGTCTCTCTCTCTCCCTCTGTCACTCTCTCGCTCTCTCCCTCTGTCTCTCTCTCTCTCTCCCTCTGTCACACTCTCTCTCCCTCTCTCTTTTTCTCTCTCTGTCCCTCTCTCTCTGTCTGTCTCTCTCTTTTTCTCTCTGTCTCTCTTTTTCTCTCTCCCTCTCTCTGTCTCCCTCTCTCCCTCTGTCCCTCTGTCTGTCTCTCTGTGTCTCTCTCTGTCTCTCTCTCTCTCTCTCTCTGTGTCTCTCTCTCTCTCCCTCTGTCTCTCTCTCTGTCTCTCTGTGTCTCTCTCTCTCCCTCTATCTCTCTCTCTGTCTCTCTCTCCCTTTCTCTGTCTCTCTCTCTCTCTCCCTCTGTCTCTCTCTCTCTCTCTGTCTCTCTGTGTGTCTCTCTCTCTCCCTCTGTCTCTCTCTCTCTCCCTTTCTCTGTCTCTCTCTCTCTCTCCCTCTCTCTCTCTCTCTTTGTCTCTCTCTGTCTCTGTCTCTGTCTCTCTCTCTCTCTCTCTCTCTCTCTCTGTCTCTCTCTCTCTCTCCCCCTTCCTCTGTCTCCCCTAGAGACAGTATATAATAACTAACATTGCTGTAAATGTACCAGAATTAGCCAAAAGGCTGTTATTCATCTGTTAGCCCTGGCCACAGATTACAGTGAACAAAACAAATATAAAAAGCAGTAAAACAGATAAAACTCTTCAAATCCCGTTGATAAAGACCGTCTACAAGTTTACTGTATTACAGACATTAGGGTAAAAAAAAAAAGAAATTATACTATTATACAACTAAAAGTCTGTGATTATCATCAACATCCATTCCTTTAATTTTAGTCTCAATAATTCCTAATTTCTGCTTTTCTAACTCAAACATTAGATATAATTTCCAATAAATGAGGTTTATTGACCATAAATTCCAAAATGAACAAAAACTAAAGTTAATAAGTTGGTGTTACGTAGTGTTGCAAACGTCAAAAAAATATAAAAATGCGTCAAAAGTGTTAAAAAAAATGGGACAAAAACATTAGAAAAAGTTAAACACATTGTTAAGAAAGCCCCAAAAGATTTTCAATTTTGACGGGAAGACAACACGAGGGTTAAAATCAAATACAATGTCAAGCAGATTCCTTATCAACACATCCTCCAGCATTCATTCATACAAACCTTTATAAACTCATAAAAAAATACAAAGACATACTTTCACTCATATTCAAACAACAATGTTCTCATGAAAAACCTGGGTCCTAACTCCACACTAGGAAATTTTGCAGATATTTTAACAGTGTGCCTACTTGGTGCACATCCTAATAAAAATAAAACAAAAAATAATAAATGTGTCACGTGTTTTAACCCTTCAGAGACCTTCTTATAACATATTTAAGACCTTTCTCCTTCCCAGAAACAGCTGTGACGTAGCTAGCGCCAAACCAACCAGACTCCATTTAAAAAAACAGTCCTTTTAGTGTGTGAAGAGTGAAGAGTCTCATGGTGGGTGCGTGTTTGTGTCAGAAGGGGTTGCTATGGTTTTTTGGCAATTACGTGAAAACCGCACGGAAAATCTCTTTGAAAAGTCATAGCCCAGCATTCCCGATCATTACACACGTTTTGATGTATTGTGTGTGCGCGTGTTGACAACGCTTCGGGACTAGTAGCGGGACAAAAAACAGGCGGAATAATAACTAGAAAATTCTGTAGCTATTTTAACAGTGGGCCTACTACTTGGTGCACATCCTAATAACAATAAAACAAAAAATAATAAATCTGTTACGTGTTTTAACCCTTTAGATACCTTTTTACAATCTATTTAAGACCTTTCTGTTTCCCAGAAACAACCAAACCAACCAGACTCCATTTAAAAAACAGTCCTTTTAGCGTGAACAGAGCCGACCGTGAAGCGTCTCATGGTGGGTGCGTGTTTGTGTCAGAACTTGTTACTATGTATTTTTTGGGCAATTTCGTGAAAACCGCGTGGTAAATCTCTTAGAAAAGTCATAGCCCAGCATTCCCGATCATTACACACGTTTTGATGTATTGTGTGTGTGTGTGTTGACAACGCTCCGGGACTAGTAGCGGGACAAAAAACAGGCGGAAGAACAATAATAAGTATGAGAAACAATAGTCAATGCGCCACTGAATTACATGAATATTCTGGTCCTAGTTGACTTTGAACGGGTCCACACACATACACACACACACACACACACACAGATGTCCTCCGCCCTGCGGACACCTCCCCTGTTTGTCCCACAGTGTAAGGGGCAACGCTGCTTTACAATCTGTTTTATTGTCTCCTTGTGTTCCTGTTGTTAAGAATAATAACACTAAATGTCTAAAACTCCCTTTTTTAAAGGAGGAAAGCCGTTTAAATTGGCGGCAGAGTATTACAGTATGAGCCAGTACATACGTGTATGTACATATTCCTGATGATAAAATAGTGTTTTTTTACAGTGTGGTATTGGTACTTTTACTTTAGAAAAGTATCTGAAAACTTATTCCACACAAACACACACACACACATACAAGAAACACACACGTTTCAAATGAGTGACGATTTAGGGAGGAACTGGAGGCTGCATGACCTCTCTCTCCCACACTGTGTGTGTGTGTGTGTGTGTGTGTGTGTGTGTGTGTGTCTGTGTGTGTGTGTGT
>NW_023266490.1:0-1883 GCF_013103735.1 Etheostoma cragini
CCCCCCCCCCCCCATTGTAAAGCCTGTGTGTGTTGCAGGCTGCTGGAGGAGATCCTTCGCTACGTCAACAGCGTCGCACGCTGCGTCGAGATCAGCACCGACAAACCCACCGCCAAGTTCTGGAGGGTTCTGCTCAACAAGTCCTACGACGTTCTGGATAAGGTAAATATATCGTACGATGTTCTGGATAAGGTAAATATATCGTACGATGTTCTGGATAAGGTAAATATATCGTACGATGTTCTGGATAAGGTAAATAAACCCTACGATGTTCTAGATAAGGTAAATATATCGTACGATGTTCTGGACAAGGTAAATAAATTCTACGACGTTCTGGATAAGGTAAATATATCGTACGATGTTCTAGATAAGGTAAATAAATCCTACGATGTTCTGGACAAGGTAAATAAATCCTACGATGTTCTGGACAAGGTAAATAAATCTTTCGATGTTCTAGATAAGGTAAATAAATCCTACGATGTTCTAGATAAGGTAAATAAATCCTACGATGTTCTAGATAAGGTAAATAAACCCTACGATGTTCTAGATAAGGTAAATAAATCCTACGATGTTCTAGATAAGGTAAATAAACCCTACGATGTTCTAGATAAGGTAAATAAATCCTACGATGTTCTGGATAAGGTAAATAAATCGTACGATGTTCTGGATAAGGTAAATATATCGTACAATGTTCTGGATAAGGTAAATAAATCGTACGATGTTCTGGATAAGGTAAATATATCGTACGATGTTCTGGATAAGGTAAATGAATCGTACGATGTTCTGGATAAGGTAAATATATCGTACGATGTTCTGGATAAGGTAAATGAATCGTACGATGTTCTGGATTAGGTAAATAAATCGTACGATGTCCTGGATAAGGTAAATATATCGTACAATGTTTTGGATAAGGTAAATAAATCCTACGATGTTCTGGATAAGGTAAATATATCGTACGATGTTTAATATCCAGAAAAAAAGAACAGCAAAAAACTCAAAATTTAAATTTCAAAAAGTTCAATTTGGGTTTTTCCCCCCAAAATAATCTTGTCAAAACTTTTCCAACTTTCCTTTTAATTGTTATTATTATTATTATTTTTATTATAATTATTTTTATTTTTCGGGCGGCAGACTGCGGACGGGGTCGTTTTTAATTTATTCTCAGTGTCTCCAGCGGCGAGCACGTTGCCCAGGTGATTTACCTGTGTGTCTGTGTGACCGTTGCGGTTGTGAACAGGTGAACTCCCTGTTGCCCACGGATACCTTCATCCCGGTGATGAGGGGGCTGATGGGTAACGAGCTGCCGTCGGTGCGGAGGAAAGCCATGGAGCTGCTCAACAACAAGCTGACCCAGCGCACAACCTGGGACGACTCGCAGGTAACGTTAAAATAAATAATTATATATGTTATAATACATGTTATAATACATGTTATAATACATGTTATAACTTATGTTATAACACATGTTATAATATGTTATAATACATGTTATAATACATGTTATAACACATGTTATAATACATATTATAATACATGTTATAACTTATGTTATAATATGTTATAACACATGTTATAATACATGTTATAACACATGTTATAATATGTTATAATACATGTTATAATACATGTTATAATACATGTTATAACACATGTTATAATACATATTATAATATGTTATAGATATTATATGTTATAATACATGTCATAATACATGTTATAATACATGTTATAATACATGTTATAATACATGTTATAACTTATGTTATAATATGTTATAACACATGTTATAATACATGTTATAATACATGTTATAACACATGTTATAATATGTTATAATACATGTTATAATACATGTTATAACACATGTTATAATACATATTATA
>NW_023266491.1:0-5982 GCF_013103735.1 Etheostoma cragini
TTTTAAACAAAGGGCAAATTACACTGAGATAGGAAGAGTAAAACAGAAGGAGGATGAACCCTTTGATGAGTTTAGGGTCAGACTGACTACTGCTTTCAAAATGCATAGTGGATTAGTAGATGATGGTGATCCGCAGGGGACATTCCAAAAACAGCTGAAAAATGCCCTACATGCGTGTTCGAAAGACGCAATTAGATGCTGGGTGTCTAAACATTACATAGGGCTACCAACCGGCAGTCTGGAAGACTATGTTAACCAAGCCCTGCATGCTGAGAATGTAGTGAAGGAGAAAAAGGCAGGAGTTTTTAATCAGGAAAATGGAGAGGAGGTGTTTTATCAACAAAAAGACAGAGGCAAAGGCAGAGGCAGGGGTGGATTCAGCCAAAGAGGCCAGAGAGGGGGAGGAAGAGGAAATTACAGGAGCAGTGGCTCAGGATGTTGGTGTTGTGGGAAAGAAGGCCACTTTGCTCCCACACATTCAGTAATTGGAGTGTGGGGGACAACTTTGTTTATAAATGAGTATTTCACGTTGAAAACTTATGATTAGGTGTTCATTTAAAGACAGGGCATTGTGAGTACAGATATAAACAACCGAGTCAGCAAGGAGTCTAACAAGTTGCCTCTAATGACTTTAGTCACTTCACCACGCTATGTCATAAGAGTATAAAGTAACGGATACAAATCATCACATGATTAGCCTTCCAGCTATGTATCATTAGCAAATGGCAGTGGTGGGATTTGAACCCACGCCTCCAGAGAGACTGGAGCCTAAATCCAGCGCCTTAGACCACTCGGCCACACTACCTACACATAACTGTTGTCCGCATCATGACACATACATGGACCGTAAGGTTATGTTTGTTAATGTCATTGGAATAAAACTTCCCCATGGTGTTATGACCCTGGGGTCATTTTTGTGTTATGTCTCTCACCCTGCTCTAGTAGGTGCTCCTCTACTACAGATAATGGAGACCTGGTGCGCACATCGGATTGGATCAGCAGAGGTGATTGCTGTCTCCTGATTGGTCGCCAGGAGGACGGGGGCCATTTTAAAGCCCCATCTGACAAGAACTCCGCCCCTCTCTCTCTTCACTCTGCCAAATCCAAACATGTGCCTCTGTATAACTGTGAGATGATTTAAGATTGTGTAAGTAAAGATTCAGATTGGTTTTGTGCTGCTAATAGCAGTGCGGTAGGAGGGAGAAGTCCTTTCTTTTGTCTGTTACCCTTTTCTCCTGTTTTTCCTGTAGGAGTTTAGGTTAGAGTTTTGTCTTTTCTTTGTATGTTGTTTTTGTTAAGAAAAGTTGATGTTGCTTCTAGTATAATTGTGTTTGTTATGTTGGGACATCACCTCTGTATTAAATAGAAACTGTTACTTGGTAATTCTTTGTTCGGAGTTACATATTAATAGAAGTCATGTAAAAGCTATCACACTCGGCCGGTGATGCAACAGTTGAATGTAACAGTGGAAATCTGTTGATCGCTTTATTACACACATTACTGGCGACCCACAACAGATTTACTCCTTTGTGGGACAGGATCAGCCGGAACATTTTCTGGGCGGCAGGTCCAGCTGGTTCCGGACAGTCTGAGGGGTTGACAAGTACTTGAGAGAACACACAGTGTCTCTGTCGCCATAAGATAATACCTGTCGATGTCCCGGACCTTCTGAGCCCTCTTGTGGACACTGTAGCCCATCAGCTGCTTCCCCCACTCAGGGCAGTTTACCCTCACCTTCCACAGGTGGTAGGGCATCCTGTATACTACAGTATATTTTCAGCTTTCTTATAGAGTAAATACTGTTGTTCTACATAGTAACTGTAGCTGCCGAAAAAGTGGAGGAAAATCTATGACAGATTATTGGGTAAGATCCCGGTAATACCATGGAAATAAACAAGGCTTCCTTTTACAGTACAGTTGCACTTTAATTACTGAGAATGTTTTAGTTAAGTTTCAGAGCACACATGGTAAAAGTTTGTGATTTCATCAATGTATAAACAGTAGCAAAAGATGTTGTAAGGGTCTGGTAATACCATGGAAATAAACAAGGCTTCCTTTTACAGTACAGTTGCACTTTACTTACTGAGTAAATTGTAAAAACAGCTTCAAGAACATACCCATTATGTGCCATGACACTAGGAGAAACTGTTCCTGCGGGGTAGTTACCAGGTAAGTGTAAGGTAAATAATTTGATAAACCCTCTATTAATGGGTGTAGCCATGAAGAACAACTATGTAAGACATGGTAATTTATTGGAAACTACGTCTTAATTTCAAGATAGTAATAAATAAACATGGGCTGTGACCAACATAACTCTTGGATAACTACAAACCTAACTGGAATTGATGGGTAATAGTGGAGGTGTTTCTAAAAATTGGTTGCCTACATTTTGAGGAAGTACACAATTAAATCCGAGTTATTACCAACCTAAACAGGTAATAAGTACACAGTACTTTGTTGAGTTGATATTTAATAGTGGTGTTTGTTCCCTGATAGTTTCTCTGTAATTGCGTACTAATCACTTTTAGTAATTACACACAAATACACTATCATTTACCATATATTTACCAGGTAAATACCTAGTAATTAGTTTGTAGTTTCTGTGCATTTACATACTTATTACCTGTGGTAATTAACAGTTAACCACTATAACTTACAATATATTTATCAGGTCAATACCTAGTAATAAGTTTGTAGTTTCTGTGCATTTACATACTTGTTACCTGTGGTAATTACCAATTAACCACTATAACGTACCATATATTTACCAGGTAAATACCTAGTAATTAGGGGACTGTAAAAGGAAGGGTTAATGTTCAACCTTTCTCCCACAAATTATAATGTTGCACCTTGGATCTTTGTGTGTGTGTGTATGTCTAGGTGTGTAGGTTTGTGTGTGTAGGTGTGTGTATAGGTGTGTCCTGTAGCTGGTGATCAGGTGTCTTGATAAGGGACATTAAAGGTCAAAGTCTTTCTCTGGTACTTCACTCCGTCCTGTGTTGTGACGCAGATGTTTCCTCCAGGTTAAACTGTTGGTAAGTAAAACTTTTCACCTGATTTCTGATCTGTTTGTTTCATAAAACTGTAAAGTGGGTTAAAGAGTTAAGTTTGGACAGGGTTAGGGTTAGGGGCGTTAGGGGTTTTAGAGGTCTTAAGGTTATGGGGGTTTGGTGTTAGGCTTAATATATGGGATTCTAGATGAATTTAGATTTATTTTATTATTATTAATGACATATATGAAATAAAAATATTATTTATATTTATTTACTGTATTGTATAACTCTTAGTGCAGCCTTAGGCTGTCACACAGTAATCTTCTTCAAAGTCAAAGTCAAAGTACTTTTATTTGTTGTGCTTAACGATGACAATGAAGTGTATGAACTTTGAACTAAAATGCCCCAAAAACTAATCTTTAAAAACAGAAATGAAGAAGAGCTGCCGATGGTCGCCTTTCCAGAAGCTGTAACTATCCCGTGAAAAATATTCAGTAGAATCACAAAAAAATCGAAGACGTTAACTTAAGGATTTTTTCAGAAGTTGAAGAGGTCCAAGGAGTTAAATGCTTATTTTATGAGATTTAAAACTTTATTGATCCGCAGAGAACAAAGGTCATCCATTTTTGGGCACAAGTGCTTAAAATGGAAGTAAAGAAATGCAGAAAAGAGTCCAAAATAAACACATGACAAGAATATTTTACCTTCTACAATAATACACCAACTTATGCATATTATCATGTTAACATAATAATGCTTACTTACTTAGTTTGTATTCATGTAGTTATATTATAGAAAGATAATATGGTAAATAATGTAATTAAACAGCACAACATGATCGCATATGGCACAATTTGGAGTTTCCCCTTTTATAGGCCGACAGTAGCAGAGGTGATGTCTCCCAGCAGGTGTGGACTCTGCTATGAGTCAGTGTGAGGACAGAGAGGAGGGACCCCCTCCCTCTAAAACCACTCTGTGTGGGGACCATGACAGCCAGACCAAAGTTCAGAGGTGAGATGATGATGGACTCTTCTCAATGTTAGAGCTTAGCACTCACATCACTCCTCTATCAGGAGTCACACTCAATATCTAGTTAATAAGAACTTCTTACTGGAATACGCAACAAAGAGCCAACCACTGATTATCTACTGAGATGAGACGCCATTTTTCATCAGATTACATTTTGGTGAATAGTAACTCATCCATGGTCTTTGTTTGTATCAGGATGCAACATCAGAAACCTGGACCTGGACCCAGCTGTGTGTCCATGAAGAGTGACTGGTCTATGGGTTTTCCTATTAACTTTAAAGATGAAGAAACTCTTGATGGAAGGTAAGATTTCAAAAGTGAACTTTTTTATTATCTGACTCCCTCAGAGCTTCATAGTCGGGGTTTGGTGATGCCACATAATGTGGTTTTGATCTGATGCCCAGTGGTACCAGGACCAGGACCACCAGCCAGCTCAGAACTGCTAAACACCTTTCTTACCACGGCTGAAAGTCCATCTGTTTTCAGGAACATAAGTTGATACATTGCCAAAATAATGTATACGATCATAATTCATCTTTGGGCTTTGGAAGGACATCAAGTCCAAGTGAAATCACAAGTCATTGTTGTTAAGGTTTTGATTTAGTGAACTTAAGTCTAAAGTCATCAGACTCATTTTGAGTCAAAGTGACGTGAGCTTCTGCTTCAGAGTGCAGCACTAAGAGAAGTTATATATTCACAACATGATGTACTCTGAGACAGATCAATTTATAATATTCATCCTGACCCTCAACTCTCAAAATAACACTTCTATATCAGTATTTATAAAACAGAGCAACTTAATTAATGTAACTAGTTCAAAGTATTATCTTCATCTTAAACTATGCTTCATTAGTCTGCAGCATGGACCTGAACCAGGACCTGGACCCAGCTGTGTGTCCACGAAGAGTGACTGGTCTATGGAGCCTCCTATTACCTTTAAATTTGGACAAGCTGTTGATGAAAGGAAAGAATTTATAACTTAACTTTGTTATTATCAGTCTCTCCTGAGAATAATAATTCACATGAATATGTTTTTTTTTAGCTACATACAAAATAAAAGACTTGTAAAGTTGTTAAATACTAGAATTATCAGCATATAATAATGAGTTTAGGGGGTCATTGTTATAATAACATAATAAAGACATCTTCCAGTTGACCTGCAGACACCTTAAGAGCTTGGCCATCAGGTCCAGGTTACCCGAGCACTGCAGGTTTCCTCTTGTAGTCTGTGATGGTTCTTAGTCCAATGCAGTGATGGTGACGCTGTTTAATAGTCTCAGGAAGGAACTAGTTTTGCTAGAATATTTGCTCCCCGCAAAAGAAAACGCCACATACAGTGGTGTGAAAAAGTGTTTGCCCCCTTCCTCATTTCCTGTTCCTTTGCATGTTTGTCACACTTAAGTGTTTCGGAACATCAAACCAATTTAAACAATAGTCAAGGACAACACAAGTAAACACAAAATGCAATTTGTAAATGAAGGTAGTATTATTAAAGGTGAAAAAAAATCCAAACCATCATGGCCCTGTGTGAAAAAGTGATTGCCCCCTTTGTTAAAACATACTATAACTGTGGTTGTCTACACCTGAGTTCAATTTCTCTAGCCACACCTAGGCCTGATTATTGCCACACCTGTTCACAATCAAGGCATCACTTAAATAGGAGCTGCTTGACACAGTAAGGTCCACCAGAAGATCCTTAAAAGCTACACATCATGCTGAGACCAAAAGAAATTCAGGAACAATTGAGAAAGAAAGTAATTGAGATCTATCAGTCTGGAAAGGGTTATAAAGCCATTTCCAAAGCTTTGGGAATCCAGCAAACCACAGTGAGAGACATTATCCACAAATGGCAAAGACATGGAACAGTGGTGAACCTTCCCACGAGTGGCCGGCCGCCCAAAATTACCCCAAGAGCGCAGCGACGACTCATCCAAGAGGTCACAAAAGACCCCACAACAAC
>NW_023266492.1:0-2786 GCF_013103735.1 Etheostoma cragini
CGTCCCTGTTAGTGATGGTGTTGCATAGTCTGTCCACCAGAGGACGCTCTACAACGTCCCTGTTGGCAACACTGATTACTTTTTGTTAGTGGGTCTAGACTGGAGTCTGGGATGTTATTTACAGAAACCCAGCAATTCACCAAGAGCAAGCACTAGGAGACAGAGGCAGTGAAACACTTCCTTTAAGAGGCAGAAACCTCGGGCAGAACCGTGGCTTAGGGTGGGGGGGGGCATCTGCCTCAACCGGTTGGGGATGAGAGAGAGAGAGAGACAGACAGACAGAGAGAGACATGGACAATTGCAGCAGAGGGTCTGGAGCAGGAACATGGAGGCAGTAGGTGACTCACCTGCAGGAAGCAATAGGAGGAGAGAGGAGAGGGCAAGAGTCTTGGAATGGGAAGAAGTTGAGTTAGTAACATGCATTAATTGAATATCACCCTAAAGGACTTGACTCCTTAACTTGAACTCACCCTAAAGGACTTGACTCCTTAACTTGAACTCACCCTAAAGGACTTGACTCCTTAACTTGAACTCACCCTAGAGGACTTGACTCCTTAACTTGAACTCACCCTAAAGGACTTGACTCCTTAACTTGAACTCACCCTAAAGGACTTTACTCCTTAACTTGAACTCACCCTAAAGGACTTGACTCCTTAAATTGAACTCACCCTGAAGGACTTGACTCCTTAACTTGAACTCACCCTAAAGGACTTGACTCCTTAAATTGAACTCACCCTAAAGGACTTGACTCCTTAAATTGAACTCACCCTGAAGGACTTGACTCCTTAACTTGAACTCACCCTAAAGGACTTGACTCCTTAAATTGAACTCACCCTAAAGGACTTGACTCCTTAAATTGAACTCACCCTGAAGGACTTGACTCCTTAACTTGAACTTACCCTAAAGGACTTGACTCCTTAAATTGAACTTACCCTAAAGGACTTGACTCCTTAAATTGAACTCACCCTAAAGGACTTGACTCCTTAACTTGAACTCACCCTAAAGGACTTGACTCCTTAACTTGAACTCACCCTAAAGGACTTGACTCCTTAAATTGAACTTACCCTAAAGGACTTGACTCCTTAACTTGAACTCACCCTAAAGGACTTCACTCCTTAAATTGAACTTACCCTAAAGGACTTGTTGCATTTATTGAAGTTAAAGAAACACAGTGAAGACTCCTTGAACGGAGGCTTTACCTGTTCCTTCCTGTTCCGCCTCCGTTCAGGAAGATTTAAAGCTCATTGTGCTGCTCCAGCAGCTGCATCTCCTCCTGTGATTGGCTAATTCTTTTCTCGTCCACTCCCTTTCTTCCCCAGGCACAGCAGCAGCATCAGATGATGTCATCACCTTCACCTGTGCAGGTGCACACTCCTCAGTCGATGCCCCCGCCTCCCCAGCCGTCGCCTCAACCCCCCAACTCCCAGCCCAACTCAGTCAGGTAAAGCAAGCTCTTCAATTCCATTTCTATTCAGTTTTATTTACAGTATCAAATCCTAACGAGTCACCTCGAGACACTTAGACCACACTCTATAATTTACAGATAGACCAGGTCTAGACCACTCTATAATTTACAGATAGACCAGGTCTAGACCACTCTATAATTTACAGATAGAGCAGGTCTAGACCACTCTATAATTTACAGATAGAGCAGGTCTAGACCACTCTATAATTTACAGGTAGAGCAGGTCTAGACCTCTCTATAATCTACAGATAGAGCAGGTCTAGACCTCTCTATAATTTACAGATAGAGCAGGTCTAGACCACTCTATAATTTACAGATAGAGCATGTCTAGACCACTCTATAATTTACAGATAGAGCAGGTCTAGACCACTCTATAATTGACAGATAGAGCAGGTCTAGACCAACCTATAATTTACAGGTAGAGCAGGTCTAGACCACTCTATAATTTACAGGTAGAGCAGGTCTAGACCACTCTATAATTTACAGGTAGAGCAGGTCTAGACCTCTCTATAATCTACAGGTAGAGCAGGTCTAGACCACTCTATAATTTACAGGTAGAGCAGGTCTAGACCACTCTATAATTTACAGGTAGAGCAGGTCTAGACCACTCTATAATTTACAGGTAGAGCAGGTCTAGACCTCTCTATAATTTACAGGTAGAGCAGGTCTAGACCTCTCTATAATCTACAGGTAGAGCAGGTCTAGACCTCTCTATAATTTACAGGTAGAGCCTGGCAATAACAGTCACAATAAAGATAATGGAACAGTTAATAGAAATAGTTGTAGTAGCTGGGCACTGTAAGGCTTAGCAGGGTGTAGCAGGACAGGCCCAGTGGGTCCAAGGAAGTCCCCCGGCATTCTAGAACTACAAAGGGACAGGAGAGAGGGGCCCAGTGGGTCCAAGGAAGACCCCCGCCAGTCCAGAACCATAACCGCAGAACTAAGAGCTAGTGCAAGGCAGACCTGAAAGTATGAATGTGGAAGCCGGTTTATAAAAAGTACTTCCTGTCTCCAGCTCTGGTCCCACTCCATCTCCGGGGGGTTTTCAGCCCAGCCCCTCCCCTCAGCCCTCACAGAGTCCCGCCACCGCCAGGACCCCCCAGAACTACGGAGTCCCGTCTCCTGGACCGCTCAATACTCCAGGTGAGTACTGGAAGAAGTATTAAGATTACTGCAGTAAAAGTACTATTACCCCACTGTAAAAATACTCTGTTACAGTAATACAGTACTAGGGACCACTAAAGTCTATATAAAGAGACCTCAGATCCAGTATTAGGGACCACTAAGGTCTATATAAAGAGACTTCAGATACAGTATTAGG
>NW_023266493.1:0-296 GCF_013103735.1 Etheostoma cragini
GGCCATTCTTATCAAATATGACTGCCAGAAAGGGATGGGGACGAAGATGGTGCATCCTGTTTAATTAGTTACACAGTTAAGCAGTTACACTTATATTCCATGGTCTTCTTTTGATTTTATTAGCATGTTTATTGAGCTAAATTAGAGGCAAATAGGGTGTTTTTGGGGTTGAGGGTATTCTGGGGTTGTGTATATAAAGTAGTAGTAGATAGATATCCGAGATCCACCCATTACCTTAATTTTTATGCGTTGTACTTTTCCCTTGCCGGGTGAGTTAGGGAAACTGTTACAGCATA
>NW_023266493.1:385-624 GCF_013103735.1 Etheostoma cragini
TTTTTGTATGGCAGCACATCCAGCTGCTAGAGATTCTCAACAATCTGGAAGAGCTCCATGTTGGAAGGAACAGTGGACGTCAGAAGGCACTGTTGCGGCCGTAGCTGTTGCTCCACGATCCGTGCTGGGCCCTGAAGCGTCCACCCCAGTCTGGTTCAAATGATGAGTGGTCCACCTGGTGGACCGAGCTTCACTGGCTCTATGGGGGTGAGATGTGGATGATCAGCACCAATGGGAAG
>NW_023266493.1:634-794 GCF_013103735.1 Etheostoma cragini
GCGTTCTCAAACTGCTGAAGGGAGAGACCTGCCAGGTACTTACACCTCTTCTGCAGACTGACTGTATAGGATTGATTGGACCAGCCTAGGCGAGCTAAGCCGTTACTCCCAATACTGCCAGTCAGTAAACTGTATGTTTAGCTTATACAAGGTAAAAGAC
>NW_023266493.1:865-1143 GCF_013103735.1 Etheostoma cragini
GTTAAAGTGCCTGTCTAGTAAACAGGAGATCCTGGGTTCAAATCCCAGCAGCACCTTCTTGATGGAGAGATTACCTCTGTTGGCGTGTCATCATTACCTCTGGGGATGAACCTGAATGTGTGGCCACAAGAAACTTGGTGTAAACAACTGAACAGAGTGCAGTGCAGTATTGTGCTCTTTGGATACTTTATGTGAATGTAAGCCATATCTAAACAACAGAAAAGCATCCAAAATGCAAAGGCATATAGATTCTTCCTTCAGTTGCATATCCCAATATA
>NW_023266494.1:0-1150 GCF_013103735.1 Etheostoma cragini
AGGTTAGGGTTAGGGGCTAGGGAATGCATTATGTCAATGATTGGTCCCCACAAAGATAGGCAGACACGACTGTGTGTGCTTGTGTGTGTGTGTGTGTGTGCTTGTGTGTGTGTGTGTGTGTGTGTGTGTGTGTGTGTATCACTCTACCCACTGGGGGACCATGGGGGACTCATATTAATGTTTAAAACCTCCTAAAGGGACATTTTAATCCCGTCTTCCACCTCTCTGTGTGCAGCGGCCCTTGACAGTCCCGTGTATCGATACGTGGTGACGCACACGCCGTCCGGCCCGGTCTCCC
This sequence comes from Etheostoma cragini, assembly GCF_013103735.1. Taxonomy (NCBI): domain Eukaryota; kingdom Metazoa; phylum Chordata; class Actinopteri; order Perciformes; family Percidae; genus Etheostoma; species Etheostoma cragini. The sequence continues at coordinate 299 of NW_023266494.1, forward strand.
GGTCCGGCCCGGTCTCCCGGTCCGGCCCGGTCTCCCGGTCCGGCCCGGTCCCCCCCTCCAGCCCTGTCCCCCCGTCTGGCCAGGTCTCCCGGTCTGGCCCGGTCCCCCCGTCCAGCCCGGTCCCCCCGTCCGGCGACCTGCTGACGTTCCCCAGCCGCTTCTCCTTCCACCGCCTGGACGCCGTGGCGTTCTTCAGGGGGTTGGAGTCCGTCCTGGGGGGACCTCTCTCCGACCGGGACCAGGACTTCCAGGACCTCATCACACGCCACCTCGTCAGCTTCGCCAAAACAGGTGCAGGTGCTTCCTGGTTCGGTCTGGGCCTCTTTGGGGGTTTTGTCTGGTTCTTCCGGTACTTGAACGCTACTTTTAAGCAGTCTACATGTTTCCTCTTTAAGAATATGTCTCTGTGCAATTATGTATATTATCCTAAAATGATATAATAATATAATATAATAATATAATATAATATAATAATATAATAATATAATATATTATAATAATATAATATAATATAATAATATAATATATTATAATAATATAATATATTATAATAATATAATATATTATAATAATATAATATAATAATATAATATAATATAATATAATAATATAATATATTATAATAATATAATATATTATAATAATATAATATAATAATATAATATAATAATATAATATATTATAATAATATAATATTGAAATACTGCTCCACTCTAATCTGGCCTGCTTCTCCAAACTGGAGCCACATTGACGACGTTCAAGAAGGACTAACCATCATGTTGTCCTCATGTTGTCCTCATGTTGTCCTCATGTTGTCTTCATGTTGTCTTCATGTTGTCCTCATGTTGTCCT
>NW_023266495.1:0-1475 GCF_013103735.1 Etheostoma cragini
ACATTTTAAGCCGGTGTGTGTGTGTGTGTGTGTGTGTGTGTGTGTGTGTGTGTGTGTGTGTGTGTGTGTGCGCGCGCATGCGCCCTCATGTTGTCCCCATGTTGTCCTCATGTTGTCCCCATGTTGTCCCCATGTTGTCCTCATGGTGTCCTCATGTAGTCTTCATGTAGTCTTCATGTTGTCCTCATGTTGTCCTCATGGTGTCCTCATGTAGTCTTCATGTTGTCCTCATGGTGTCTTCATGTTGTCCTCATGGTGTCTTCATGTAGTCTTCATGTTGTCCTCATGGTGTCTTCATGTTGTCCTCATGTTGTCCTCATGTTGCCTTCATGTTGTCCCCATGTTGTCTTCATGTAGTCTTCATGTTGTCCTCATGTTGCCCCCATGTTGCCCCCATGTTGTCCACATGTTGTCTTCATGTTGTCTTCATGTTGTCCCCATGTTGTCCTCATGTTGTCCCCATGTTGCCCTCATGTTGTCCTCATGTTGTCTTCATGTTGTCCTCTTGTTGTCCTCATGTTGTCCTCTTGTTGTCATCATGTTGTCCTCATGTTGTCCTCATGTTCTCTTCATGTTGTCCTCTTGTTGTCCTCATGTTGTCCTCATGTTGTCCTCATGTTGTCCTATATCAATGTTCTTTTTAATTCTCCAAAATAACATGATTGATTCCACCCAACGCTCTTTGCCAAGTACAAATCTCTACTTTCATTAATTTTGGGACGTCTTATTCAATTTTATAGCATTGTAAAACAAATGGAAGTGTTTTTGAAATAGTATTGAGTAAAAGTTGACATATTCCAGTCTGTGATTATCATCAACATCCATTCCTTTAATTTTAGTCTCAATAATTCCTAATTTCTGCTTTTCTAACTCAAACATTAGGTATAATTTCCGTTTATTGACCATAAATTCAAAAAATAACAGGAAAACTAAAGTTAATAAGTTAGTGTTACGTAGTGTTAAACGTAAAAAACAAACAAGCCAAACTTGAATTAAGGAGCCAGGACGCCTCGCTCCTTTTGTTATCTTCAGGCAGGTGAAGACGAGTGATAGAGCCAACGCCGTCGTGGGAAACATCAATAATAAAAGTCCAACTCGGACACCATGTTTCCTCCAGCCTAGTTCTTCTTCTACTATGTAATCACGTCGCGTGTCATGCATTTCAAAATAAAGGTCCCTGTAAACTTTTCCTGCATGTACTTTACTACGTATAATAGGACACATCTAATTAACTTACACAGTACTTTAGTATTCTTTTGAATAAAAATACTTCTTAATAAATCTGAGGACAGAACATTAGTATCATTACTGTTATTAATGCTATCTCTATACTGTCTTCTTTTCTCTCTATACTGTCTTCTTTTCTCTCTATACTGTCTTCTTTTCTCTCTATACTGTCTTTTCTCTCTATACTGTCTTCTTTTCTCTCTATACTGTCTTCTTTTCTCTCTATACTGTCTTCTCTCTCTCTATAC
>NW_023266496.1:0-1865 GCF_013103735.1 Etheostoma cragini
AGGACAACATGAGGGCAACATGAGGACAACATGTGGACTACATGAGGACAACATGAGGACAACATGAGGGCAACATGACGACAACATGAGGACAACATGAGGACAACATGTGGGCGACATGAGGACAACATGTGGGCGACATGAGGACAACATTTGGACAACATGAAGGATTAGAGAGAGACAGAGAGAGAGACAGAGAGACAGAGAGAATGACATGTTAATATTGTTTGTGTGCAGCCACTTGGGGAAAAAGACTAAAAGCAGAGAAAAATACATGTTAGTAAAAGCACAGAGAGAAGTCATGTTGATATTGTTTGTGATGTGCTGCGATCACCACGAATAAGACAAAGAACGAGACGAATGCATGATGGGCGATGACAGAAGGGTAAAAAATAGAAGATAATTTGCACTTCTGTAAACAGGCAAACGTGCGTTTGGTTCAATTTGTTTGAGAGATGTGAGATCAACACAACGCCGAGGATAAGAGACGGAAACATCAACACACAGTCGGATTCTCACCGGGGTCACATGGAAATATAGGCACTGTTCTACTGCTGTTGGACTGTAGTTGTACTGTTGTTGTACTGTTATACTGTTGTTGGACTGGAGTTGGACTGTTGTTGTACTGTTATACTGTTGTTGGACTGGAGTTGGACTGTTGTTGCACTGTTCTACTGTTGTTGGACTGGAGTTGGACTGTTGTTGTACTGTTATACTGTTGTTGGACTGTAGTTGGACTGTTGTTGTACTGTTATACTGTTGTTGGACTGTAGTTGTACTGTTATACTGTTGTTGGACTGGAGTTGGACTGTTGTTGCACTGTTCTACTGTTGTTGGACTGGAGTTGGACTGTTGTTGTACTGTTATACTGTTGTTGTACTGTAGTTGGACTGTTGTTGTACTGTTATACTGTTGTTGGACTGTAGTTGTACTGTTATACTGTTGTTGGACTGTAGTTGGTCTGTTGTTGTACTGTTATACTGTTGTTGGACTGTTGTTGTACTGTTATACTGTTGTTGTACTGTTGTTGTACTGTTATACTGTTGTTGGACTGTAGTTGGACTGTTATACTGTTGTTGGACTGTAGTTGGACTGTTATACTGTTGTTGTACTGTTGTTGTACAATTGTACTGTTTTAATGTTGCTTTACTGTTGTACTGTTGTTGTGTTGTTGTTATGTTGTTGTTATGTTGTACCGTTGTACTGCTGTTGTACTGTTGTACTATTGTACTACTGTTTTTCTGTTGTTGTTCTGTTGTTGTACTGTTGTTATACTGTTGGTTTTCTGTTGTTGTAATGTTATACTGTTGGTGTAATGTTATACTGTTGATGTACTGTTAAACTGTTGTTGTACCGTTGTATTGTTCTTCTACTTGTTGTACTGTTGTACAGTTGTACTGTTGTTGTACTGTTGTACTGTAGTGGCACTGTTGTACGGTTGTTGTACTGTAGTTGTACTGTTGTACGGTTGTTGTGCTGTTGTACTGTAGTTGTACTGTTGTACGGTTGTTGTGCTGTAGTTGTACTGTAGTTGTACTGTAGTTGTTGGTTGTTGTACTGTTGTTCTGTTGTTGTTTTGTTGTCGTACTGTTGTTGTTCTGTTGTTGTACGGTTGTTGTACTGTCTACATTGGATTAAATGTTCCTTCGCTGACAGTAACTTGGGTATAAAGAATTTAAAAAAACTCTTCTCTAACCTGAAATATTTAACTAAGCAACTTTAAGTGTTTCTTTAAAGGTCCCATGGCATGGAGATGTCACTTCATGAGATTTTTTACCTTTAACATAACCACTAAGGTCTATATAAAGAGACTGCAGATACAGTATTAGGGACCACTAAGGTCTATATAAAGAGACTTCAGATAC
>NW_023266497.1:0-167 GCF_013103735.1 Etheostoma cragini
ATACAGGACTCTATTCAAGGTCTCCTAGAAGGCAGAATATTCGGACCTGGAATGGCGCCTGGCTAGAGCTTCAGAAGGGAGGACATGATAGATTACACATCTGTCACATAGTCAGTTTGTAGTCTTAAATACCAAGTCTCTTGCTGTTCCTTGACTAGTTGGCCACC
>NW_023266497.1:387-583 GCF_013103735.1 Etheostoma cragini
AATCTAATGAGGAAGAACTTGACAAATCAACCAAATACAAGTACAGGAAGTTACTCTTTCAAATGTTACACCTGTAGCAGTCAAGTTTTGACCATTCCCTGACTGGAAATTGAACCCGGGCTACAGCTGTGAGAGAGCCAAATCCTAGCCACCAGACCATCAGGAAGTCACATCCATACGAGCAGAGGCAGGAGCA
>NW_023266497.1:743-987 GCF_013103735.1 Etheostoma cragini
ATTGCAATGAGACATGAACTAAAACTTTTAAAATAAACTGCTATTCCTAAATTGTCCGCTAAGTGCGCACTGTTTTTTTAGACATGAAGCAGCTGAAAGAATAAAAAGACCAAACAATGCTGAGACAGACAGGCGAATGTTCATTGATTACTACGATACATCTAAATACTTTTGTACTCGCCTTTACACCCTCGTTAGCCAAAATGTCTTTGTCAAAAAGGAGAAAAGTGGATACTGAGTGTAG
>NW_023266497.1:1403-1638 GCF_013103735.1 Etheostoma cragini
AGAGCGTTTCGGAACTATTCACAGATTAGGACAGCCAACTGAAACACAAAGTCAAGTCATTTCTTGCATTTTCTATTGCAATTGATGAGAGCACTGACATTACAGACATTGCTCAACTGGCTGTATTTATTTGCGGAGTTGATGAGATATTGGCCGTCAACAGCAGAGGAAAATGTTCAGCTCTCTCGTTAATGTAATTGTACTTCTTTCCACTTAAACAAAGGGGAAAACATGA
>NW_023266498.1:0-2868 GCF_013103735.1 Etheostoma cragini
ACAGTAAGAGTATAGTACATTGAAAAAGTCAATAAAGTCAAAGTATAGCACATTGAAAAAAGTCATAGGATGGTACATCGAAAAACGTCTAAAAAGTCATAGTATAGTACATCGAAAAAAGTCCCAAAAGTCAGTGTAGCACATCGAAAAAAGTCATAGTATAGTACATCGAAAAAAGCCAAAAAAATCATAGTATAGTACATCGAAAAAAGTCAAATAAAGTCATAGTATAGTACATTGAAAAAAGTCAAAAAAAGTCACTGTATAGTACATTGAAAAAAGTCATAGAATAGTACATCGAAAAAAAGTCACTGTATAGTACATCGAAAAAAAGTCACTGTATAGTACATTGAAAAAAGTCATAGAATAGTACATCGAAAAAACAGTCTTAGTATAGTATGTTGAAAAAGTCTTCGATAGTACATCAAAAAAAGTCATAATATGGTACATCGAAAAACAGTAATAGTATAGTACATTGAAAAAAGTCAAAAAAGTCATAGTATAGCACATCAAAAAAAGTCATAGTATAGTACATCGAAAAAAGTCAAAGAAGTCATAGTATAGTACATGAAAAAAAAGTCACAGTATAGTACATCAAAAATAGTCAAAGAAGTCCTAGTATAGTACATTGAAAAAAAGTCATAGTATAGCACATCGAAAAAAGTCATAGTATAGCACATTGAAAAAAGTCATAGTATAGTACATCGAAAAAAAGTCATAGTATAGTACATCGAAAAAAGTCATTGGATGGTACATCGAAAAAAGCCTAAAAAGTCATAAAAAAGTCATAGTATAGTACATCAAAAATAGTCAAAGAAGTCCTAGTATAGTACATTGAAAAAAAGTCATAGTATAGCACATCGAAAAAAGTCATAGTATAGTACATCGAAAAAAAGTCATAGTATAGTACATTGAAAAAAGCCCAAAAAGTCATAGTATAGTACATCGAAAAAAGTCATTGGATGGTACATCGAAAAAAGCCAAAAAAGTCATAAAAAAGTCATAATATAGTACATCGAAAAAAGTCAAAAAAAGTCATAGTATAGTACAACGAAAAAAAGTCACAGTATAGTGCATAGAAAAAAAAGTCTTAGTATAGTGCATCGAAAAAAGTGAAAAAAAGTCATAGTATAGTACATCGAAAAAAGTCATAGTATAGTACATCGAAAAAATGACATAGTATAGTACATCAAAAAAAGTCATAGGATTGTACATCGAAAAACAGTCTTAGTATAGTATGTTGAAAAAAGTCTTAGTACATCGAAAAACAATCATAGTATAGTACATCAAAAAAGGTCAAAAAAGTCATAGTATAGTACATCGAAAAAAGTCGAAAGATAGTACATTGAAAAAAGTCTAAAAAGTCATAGTATAGTACATCAAAAAAAGTCATAGTATAGTACATCGAAAAAAGTCAAAGAAGTCATAGTATAGTACATCGAAAAAAGTCATAGTATAGTACATCGAAAAAATGTCATAGTATAGTACATCAAAAAAAGTCATAGGATTGTACATCGAAAAACAGTCTTAGTATAGTATGTTGAAAAAAGTCTTAGTACATCGAAAAACAATCATAGTATAGTACATCAAAAAAGGTCAAAAAAGTCATAGTATAGTACATCGAAAAAAGTCGAAGGATAGTACATTGAAAAAAGTCTAAAAAGTCATAGTATAGTACATCAAAAAAAGTCAAAGAAGTCATAGTATAGTACATCGAAAAAAGTCGAAGGATAGTACATTGAAAAAGTAAAAAAAGTCATAGTATAGCACATCGAAAAAAGTAAAAAAACGTCATAGTATAGTACATCGAAAAAAGTCAAAAAAAGTCATAGTATAGCGCATCAAAAAAAGTCACAATATAGTACATTGAAAAAAGCCCAAAAAGTCATATTATAGTACATAGAAAAAAAGTCATTGGATGGTACATCGAAAAAAGCCAAAAAAGTAAAAAAAAGTCATAGTATAGTACATCGAAAAAAGTCACAGTATAGTGCATCAAAAAAGTCTAAAAAGTCATAGAATAGCACATCGAATAAAGTCATAGTATAGTACATCGAAAAAAGTCAAAGGATAGTACATTGAAAACGTAAAAAAAGTCATAGTATAGCACATCAAAAAAAGACAAAATAGTCATAGTATAGTACATCGAAAAAAGTCACAGTAGAGTGCATCAAAAAAGTCTAAAAAGTCATAGAATAGCACATCGAATAAAGTCATAGTATAGTACATCGAAAAAAGTCAAAGGATAGTACATTGAAAACGTAAAAAAAGTCATAGTATAGCACATCGAAAAAAGACAAAATAGTCATAGTATAGTACATCGAAAAAAGTTTAAAAAAAAGTCATAGTATAGCACATCGAAAAAAGTCATAGTATTAGTAGATTGGAAAAAGTAAAAAAAGTCATAGTATAGCACATCGAAAAAGTCCTAGAATAGTGCATCAAAAAAGGCAAAAAAGTCCTAGGATAGTACATCAAAAAAAAGTCAGTATAGTACATTGAAAAAAGGCCAAAAAGTCATAGTATAGTACATTGAAAAAAGCCAAAAAAGTAATAAAAAAAGTCATAATATAGTACATCGAAAAAAGTCAAAAAAAGTCATAGTATAGTACAACGAAAAATGTCACAGTATAGTGCATCGAAAAAAAGTCACAGTATAGTGCATCGAAAAAAAGTCACAGTATAGTGCATCGAAAAAAGTCAAAAAAAGTCATAGTATAGTACATCGAAAAAGTCATAGTATAGTACATCGAAAAAATGTCTTAGTATAGTACATCAAAAAAGTTCAAAAAAGTCATAGTATAGTACATCAAAAATAGTCGAAGGATAGTACATCGAAAAAAGTCATAATATGGACATCGAAAAAAG
>NW_023266499.1:0-2285 GCF_013103735.1 Etheostoma cragini
CACACACACACACACACACACACACACACACACACACACACACGTCCTGGTTGATATACAACTTGAGGGTTAAATCAAGATAAATTAACACTTCTGACTCTAAGTTATTTTATTTTGGTGAGAACATGGTTCCCGGTGTGGACGGTGTCCTAAAGTGTCCTAAAGTGTCCTAACGCGTCCTAAAGTGTCCTAACGCGTCCTGAAGTGTCCTAAAGTGTCCTAACGCGTCCTAAAGTGTCCTAACGCGAGGTGTCCTGTGTCCCCAGGTTCGTGAAGGAGAAGCGTCCCACCATCTCCCCCAACTTCAACTTCCTGGGCCAGCTGCTGGACTTTGAGAAGAAGATAAAGAGTCCTCACGGTACCGAAGCCAGACCCAGGTCCGTCCACCCTGCAGAGTCCAGCGGAGACGTCCCGGACGCCGCCGAGGACCCGGACGCCGCCGAGGACCCGGATGCCGGCCCGGGGCCCCCAGCGCCCCCGGAGCCCCTCACCCTGCCGTGCGTTGTAGCCGCCCCCCCCGAGGACCGCCTGCTGGCTCAGGCTCTGAGCGGCCTGCAGCTCGGGTCCGCCGGCGCCGACGGGTCCGAGGACAGCGCCCGGCTGAAGCGTTCCTTCTCTCTGGACATCAAGTCGTACGGCGAGCCCGGGGGGGCCCGGGGATCCGAACCCCCCGAGTACTTTAAACCGCCCGGCTTCAAAGAGCCGGCCAGCAAACCCTGCCAGTTCTCCCCGGTGCAGGAAGTCTCGGAGCAGTCCACTCCGGACCAGAGCCCCGACAAAGACGAAGTCCACGGGGACAGAGTCGCACCGGCGCCCGGCGGCATCGAACGCCCGCCCGCCGCCCCGAGCCGCTGGCAGCCGCTGCACCGGAGCGGCAGCGTGGAGAACGCCAGCGGCTTCCTGTTCGGCCATCTGGCCCGGCCGGGCTGCGGGGGCGGCGCCCTGAAGGGCTGGCACTCGGACATCCTGCTGGGCCCCGTCACCGTGTCCACCGGCGGCTGGTTCCTGTCCTCCGAGTCCGCCCGCTTCTACTCCGCCTCGGCCGTCCTGGGCTACGGCTGCAGCCCCGGGCCGGAGGAGGTGCGGCGGCGCAGCCGGCAGAGGACGGGAGACCGCGGGGACTCGAGGCGGAGCTGGCACGAAGAGAGCAGCTTCGAGAAGCAGCTGAAGAGACGCAGCTGCCAGATGGAGTTCGGGGACGGGAGGACGGACGCCGGCAGGGAAGACATCGGGAAGGTGGGGAGCCAGTCCAGCTTCTCCGGCAGCGTGGAGCTCATAGAGGTCTCCTGAGACTCTGAGAGACTAGAGACAGACTCGGAGACTCTGAGAGACTGAAGACTGAGACTCTGAGACTGAGACTCTGGACTGGAGACAGACTCAGAGACTGGAGACAGACTCAGAGACTCTGAGAGACTGGAGACAGACTCAGAGACTCTGAGAGACTGGAGACTGAGACTCTGAGACTGGAGGCAGACTCAGAGACTCTGATGGACTGAAGAAAGACTCTGAGAGACTTAAACCCTGGCCCCTGTCAAGGACTCATCCTACACAGGGTGCATGCTCTCACTGAGGGGGGGTTGAACTAAAACACCATAAAACTGGTTCTGCGACTTGGTCTGAGACACTGAGACCGGGTCTGAGACACTGAGACCTGGTCTGAGACTCTACTGGCGCTTCACGCTTCAGAGCAACACACATCGGAGCAGCGGTCAATTTGTCAGAGTGAGAGAGAGATGTCTCTAGTTTTGTCTCCAGAGTGAGACATCTCCCTTCTATCCTATCTTTGGTGGCTCAGTAGCTCGGTAAGATCCATCAGCTGATAACTCTTCTCCAGCTTTGGTCAGTCCAGGATCAGCTGGGAGACTTCTTCTAGACCAGGGACAGGAAGTAGAACAGGGACTAGAATTAGTTCTTTTGGAGATTCTGGTCCACTAGTGGCTGTTGGAGCAGTTTCATTTCATTGAGGACGAGCTAAGACAAGAAGACATCCAGGAACTGGATCTCCCTCAGACACCATGGAGACTCTAAATAACCCCGGACCCCAGAAAAAGGATTGTTTTCATAATTTGGGCCCTTTAAATTTAGAATATCGTGATATGACATCATTGTTTTCCTGGTCATGTGAGACTAAGTGATGTCATTAACGTCGTGACATCGTGTTTCTTGTCGGGATTTTACTCAAATTAACTGACATCATCCCGACATGTTGATCTTAATCAGCCAATAAAACACGGAGAAAGTCCCACAGCCTGGGGGTGGAATACGTCCCAGACAGGGGGACAGGG
>NW_023266500.1:0-1426 GCF_013103735.1 Etheostoma cragini
AATAATATATCTATATGGTAGATGGTAGGGCTTTGCGGTTTGAGGGGAGGCGATAACAACATAACTTCACCTGTTCACCTGGTGGTTTGTTTGGGCTTCAATAATCTCCAATGGGAATAGTCACGAAGATAAAGGGAAGCATTGGATTAGAAGGGGGGTCCAGACCTCTGGCCTGTTCTGTGTTATACAGTAACTACTGTATATACTTGGACAGTAACACTTAGTTACTGTACAAGTATATTACTCCATCAGTCCGAGCCCATAATCAGAGATCCTCCATAGCAGAGGGATGAGTCACTCCGCGCCCATAAACATCTAATCAGAGATCCTCCATAGCAGAGGGATGAGTCACTCCCACTCCCGCCCATAACCAGAGGTGTTTCCCTGTCTGAGTCACAGGGAGGAAACTATTCAGAAACACTCACATGATCATAAACACTCTCAGAAATATCTGCTTTAACAGATCACATGGCTGTATTTTTCACACACACAAACTAAAAGTAGTGATTATTTACATGCAGTCTGGTGGAGATATGCTGCTCTATACACACTAAAAGTAGTGATTATTTACATGGAGTCTGGTGGAGATATGCTGCTCTATACACACTAAAAGTAGTGATTATTTACATGGAGTCTGGTGGAGATATGCTGCTCTATACACGCTAAAAGTAGTGATTATTTACATGGAGTCTGGTGGAGATATGCTGCTCTATACAGACTAAAAGTAGTGATTATTTACATGGAGTTCGGTGGAGATATGCTGCTCTATACACTTTAAAGTAGTGATTATTTACATGGAGTCTGGCGGAGATATGCTGCTCTATACACTTTAAAGTAGTGATTATTTACATGGAGTCTGGTGGGTGTTCTTGTTCTAATCTGTTTTAGGAGCTCGTCTCTAATCCTGAGTTCATCTTGGGCGGAGCAACCAGGACCGACATCTGCCAGGGAGCTCTGGGTGAGTTTTACTGACTGTCCCTTAACGCACCACAGACAGACAGAATGACAGACAGGGACACTCCCCCCGCTCTAGACCCTGGGGGGTTGGGGGGGGAGACACCTCCACCGCTTTAAACCCGGGGAATCTGTTGTGTAAACACTCTGATGAGAAACAGCTGATCTGCTGTAAATACAGGGCGCCGCCATGCTGAGCCCTAATTGGCCGAGCAGGAAGCTGCAGAACAGGAAGTAGACTGGCAGCTATTGTTATGTTGTTAGAGGGCGTGGAACACGAACGCACACACACACAGGCACACACATACACACATACACACACACACACACACAGACATTCGTACACACACACTCCCCTCCCTGGTGTTGTGGTGGATGACTCATCGTGCCGTGCCTTCTTTAAACCAGTCTGGGCGGTTGTGTAACTTCACTCTACACGTAGAAACACACATTCTGCTGTACTGATACTTAT
>NW_023266501.1:0-158 GCF_013103735.1 Etheostoma cragini
AAAAGTAAAAAAGTAATATTATAATATGATGAAAAGGACAAAAAGTCATATTATAGTATGTCGAAAAAGAACAAAATGTCATAGTATAGTATGTCAAAAAAGTACAAAAAGTCATAGTATAGTATGTCGAAAAAGAACAAAATGTCATAGTATAGTAT
>NW_023266501.1:168-275 GCF_013103735.1 Etheostoma cragini
TACAAAAAGTCATATTATAGTATGTCGAAAAAGAACAAAAGTCATAGTACAGTATGTCAAAAAAGTACAAAAAGTCATAGTATAGTATGTCGAAAACGAACTAAAAG
>NW_023266501.1:285-463 GCF_013103735.1 Etheostoma cragini
GTATGTCAAAAAAGTACAAAAAGTCATAGTATAGTATGTCAAAAAAGTTAAAGTAATATTATAGTATGTCGAAAAAGTCATAGTATAGTATGTCGAAAAGGTACAATAAAACACAGTATAGTATGTCGAAAAAATACAAAAGTCAAAGTATAGTAAATAAAAGAGTAAAAAGGTCATA
>NW_023266501.1:547-1385 GCF_013103735.1 Etheostoma cragini
TCATAGTACAGTATGTCAAAAAGTAAAAAGGTCATAGTATTGTATGTTAAAAGGTACAAAAAGTCATAGTATAGTATGTCAATAAAGTACAAAAAGTCATAGTATAGTAAGTTGAAAAAGTACAAGTCATATTATAATATGTTAAAAAAGTCATAGTATAGTATGTCAAAAATGAACAAAAAGTCATAGTATAGTATGTCAAAAAGTAAAAAGGTCATAGTATTGTATGTTGAAAAGTAAAAAGGTCGTAGTATAGTATGTCAATAAAGTACAAAAAGTCATAGTATAGTAAGTTGAAAAAGTACAAAAGTCATAGTAAAGAATGTCAAAAAAGTAAAAAAAGTCATAGTATAGAATGTTGAAAAAGTACAAGTCATATTATAATATGTTAAAAAAGTCATAGTATAGTATGTCAAAAAAGTACAAAAAGTCATAGTATAGTATGTCAAAAAAATACAAAAGTCAAAGTATAGTATATAAAAGAGTAAAAAGGTCTGAGTATAGTATGTTGAAAAAGTACAAAAAGTCATAGTATAGTATGTCGAAAAAGAACAAAAAGTCATAGTATAGTATGTCGAAAAAGAACAAAAAGTCATAGTACAGTATGTCAAATATTAAAATGGTCTTAGTATTGTATGTTAAAAAAGTACAAAAAGTCATAGTATAGTATGTCAAAAAAGTAAAAGTCATATTATAGTATGTAGAAAAAGTACAATAAAACATAGTATAGTATGTCGAAAAAATACAAAAGTCAAAGTATTGTAAATAAAATGTAAATGTGCTGTATTTATATAGCGCTTTTCCAGTCTTAACAACTGCTCAAAGCGCTTTTACATCT
>NW_023266501.1:1655-2185 GCF_013103735.1 Etheostoma cragini
AACCTTCCAATTGGCAGGCCACCACTCTACCACTGAGCCACAGTCGCTTTTATAGTATATAAAAGAGTAAAAAGGTCTGAGTATAGTATGTTGAAAAAGTAAAAAAAGTCATAGTATAGTATGTTGAAAAAGAACAAAATGTCATAGTATAGTAAGTCAAAAAGTACAAAAGTCATAGTACAGTATGTCAAAAAGTAAAAAGGTCATAATATTGTATGTTGAAAAAGTACAAAAAGTCATAGTATAGTATGTCAAAAAAGTAAGTCATAGTATAGTACGTCGAAAAAGAACAAAACGTCATTATATAGTATGTCTAAAAGTAAAAAGGTCTTAGTATTGTATGTTGAAAAATTACAAAAAGTCATAGTATAGTATGTCAAAAAAGAACAAAAAGTCATAGTACAGTATGTCAAAAAAGTACAAAAATTCATAGTATAGTATGTAGAAAAAGAACAAAAAGTCATAGTACACTATGTCAAAAAGTAAAAAGGTCATAGTATTGTATGTTGAAAAAGTACAAAAAGTCATAG
>NW_023266502.1:0-2123 GCF_013103735.1 Etheostoma cragini
TGAAAACAATCTAGAATATACAATTAAAAAGTCTTGGAAAGAGTGTAACATGTTTATTGTTGTAGTCTTGTTGTTGTGAGTCCAGATCGGGGATTGTGACCCCTCCTCAGGAGATCCTGCTGTTAGATGGCAGAAACGGCTGCGTCGCTGATGCAGGTTTCATCAGATGCAGCTACGTTAATATGGAACAACACAAGCATAACATTCAGAAATGAGCAAACTATATGTATGGAAACATTGTAACTTTAACAGTTTTTAACGTTTTTCAATTGATTGCAACAAATGTGGTCAGGGATTTCCCCGTAACTCCATCTGGAAAATGATTCGCGATTTCGTAATTTTGACCCTCTGGTTTTACCGTCGGACACACCTCCGCATGAGACGGGACGGACGACATGGGACGCTCCGGGCTGCAGCCAACCCTTTACAGTGGAGGTTCCCACCGGTAAGCCCAGGGCGGGCCGAGTGTTTCAACACCAGCAGCTTACTAAACACCTGGAGACGCGTCACGCTGAAGAACTCATAAGGGATTTATAAAGCTACGGGGGACAAGGACAAACTGCAGCAGCAAACCCTGGAAACGGCCCTCCAGCGGCACACCAGACCCCCAAACACCAGAAAGCAACACCGATAACCGACTAAGGTTTGGAGTTTATCGTCCTGGAGGACCAACCCCGGTCTGTGGTCGAAGCTGTTTGGAGCCCAGGTCCTGTTGGCCAGGTTGTCATATATCTCCGGAACTGCGCTACCATACCGAACCATAGAGACAGTTAGGGACACGGTTGGTGAATGCTGAGAGACGTCCATGCAGTCAGCTGTTCCATGGACATTAGCGCTCCGACGTGTGTCCCATGTCTTCGCTAAGTTTAACGTCCCACTGGGGGGACAGAGAGTCCACATTTACCCCTCGAGGTGTGGTGCTGCACGCCACCGAGTCCCGGGGGTCACATACTGGCAGATTAATGCCCGAAGCAACTGAGGGGATGCTAGTGAAGTGGAAAACCCCCAAGTCCGACGTTCATGTGGTTTTGACTGACAACGCTAGCAACGAGAAGAAAGCCAAGGACGAGATGGATGGACCATGTTAGGGGTGCTCCACACACACTCTCCCACCGGGGGTGCATGAAGGGCACCCTCTCCCACTGGGGGTGCATGAAGGGAACCCTCTCCCACTGGGGGTGCATGAAGGGAACCCTCTCCCACCGGGGGTGCATGAAGGGAACCCTCTCCCACTGGGGGTGCATGAAGGGAACCCTCTCCCACTGGGGGTGCATGAAGGGAACCCTCTCCCACCGGGGGTGCATGAAGCCTGCTGTCTCAGAGAAGTGTGAGTGATGCATTTTACAATATTTTGGCAAATTTTTATACTGTTCTATCAAAAAATAAATGGCTTCCATTTGCTGTATTAATTCATGTTTTACAAAGTGTTAACCTGAGCCAGGCCTTACCACAATGATGATAATATCACAGTCATGCAGGTGCAGCATCATCTGTTGTTTTTGGTAGTCATAGTATTGTATGTTGAAAAAGTATAAAAAGTCATAGTATAGTATGTCATAGTATAAAAAGTCATAGTATAGTATGTCGAAAAAGTTATGAAAAGTCATAAAAAGTCATAGCACAGTATGTCATAGTATAAAAAGTCATAGTATTTAGAAAAAGTGTAAAAGACATAATATAGTATGTCGAAAAAGTTTTAAAAAGTCATAGTATAGTATGTCGAAAAAATATAAAAAGACAGTATAGTATGTCAAAAAAGTATAAAAAGTAAATTTATAGTATATCGAAAAAGTATAAAAATACATTGTATAGTATGTCGAAAAAGTGTAAAAAGGCATAGTATAGTTTGTTGAAAAAGTATAAAAAGTACTTTTATAATATTTTGAAAGAGTATAAAAAGACATGGTACATTATATCGAAAAAGTATAAAAAGACATATTATAGTATGTCGAAAAAGTCATAGTATAATATTTAGAAAAAGTGTAAAAGACATAGTATAGTTTGTCGAAAAAGTAATAAAAAGTCATAAAAAGACATAGTATAGTATGTCAAAAAAGTATAAAAGGACATTGTATAGTATGTCAAAAAAGTGTAAAGAGTCATAGTATAGTATGTCAAAAAAG
>NW_023266503.1:0-121 GCF_013103735.1 Etheostoma cragini
TCATTTCCAACTTCCCCCCCTGGACAAACTCTGCAAAGAAAATGTACATCTTTAAAGAACCAAATGATGAGTAATTATTGTTTTAACATGTGTGTAAATTCATCTAAGCCTCTCACGTCAC
>NW_023266503.1:131-426 GCF_013103735.1 Etheostoma cragini
GAGTAATCAAGCTCTTGCTGTTGTTTTTCAGTTTTTGCTGGCTAATCATTTTTCCTTGAAAAAAATAAAGTGTCCCTGAAGGACAGAATCAGTAGTGCTAGATAAACCATCCATAAAATTTTAATTTGTTAGTCATCAATCAAGGAAAGCGGGAAAATATCAGTAAAGTTGATAATTAGAGTTCCCACTATGCTTTCACAACAACAAGGCTCTAATGGTACCAAATGGCCGTGATCGTATAGTGGTTAGTACTCTGCGTTGTGGCCGCAGCAACCCTGGTTCGGATCCGGGTCAC
>NW_023266503.1:601-761 GCF_013103735.1 Etheostoma cragini
GATCAACACTGTTTGCATAGAATGGTGTGAGAAGCCAGGTACTCCCAATGCTCTCTGAATGAAGGGCTAGTGGGGCATGGGCTAATGCGTCTGACAACGGATCACAAGATGTTAGGGTTGACTCCTGGATAGTTTGTTCTGTTCTTTAGCTATTAAATTA
>NW_023266503.1:839-1112 GCF_013103735.1 Etheostoma cragini
CTCTTTAGCGACTAAATCCCTTGTTTGTCATGTCCAACTTTACCCCCCAGTACAATCTCTTTGCCTGCTCCTGTGAGGTTCTTGCCTTGCCTTGCCTTGACTTACTGCGTGGCTTGGTTAAAAAAATAAATGTAAGGAAAAAAATAAATTTATATATTTATAAATACATATACTGTGTATATAAAACCCTTTCACGTTTGGTATCGCGTCGGTCTGTAACATTATAGGACATAGGACAATAACTATGTGGTTTGTTTAAGTGGTGTTGCCGTA
>NW_023266503.1:1399-1554 GCF_013103735.1 Etheostoma cragini
AGGTAAAGAGTGCTTGGGGAAACAGAGGATGTGCTGGGAAAATATGGCACGAGTTAGGTGTGCTTGTGTAACTATGGCTGGAGGGTATGTGGGACAGGTACCACTCACACACATTTTTTCCACATTATTGGACTGGAAAACTCTGACTGTTGTTT
>NW_023266503.1:1564-1741 GCF_013103735.1 Etheostoma cragini
ACCAAACAAGAGTTTGGACTATTCGGCCTTCTTGGAGACCTTGAATAGAATCCTGTTTGGGGCTCCAGATCTCCATAGTTCTGCTTGGGGACTTCAACACACATGTGGGCAATAATGGAGATACTTGGAGAGGCGTGATTGGGAGGAGCCTCCCTGATCTGAACCAAAGTGGTTGTC
>NW_023266503.1:1781-2265 GCF_013103735.1 Etheostoma cragini
TGTCCATAACAAACACCATGTTCAAACATAGGGTGCTCATAAGTGTACGTGCTACCAATTCAATTCAATTCAATTCTATTTTATTTATAGTATCAATTCATAACAAGAGTTATCTCAAGACACTATACAGCTAGACCACACTCCAGAATTTACATGACCCAACAGTTCTAGTAGTCTCCTCCAGAGCAAGCAACAGTGCGACAGACCACCCTAGGCCAAAGATCAATGATTGATTTTATAACTGTTCTGATCTGAGTCTGTGTGTTTTGGAGACTCGGGTGAAGAGAGCGGCGGAGCGGTCACCTGATCACCATCTGTTGGTGAGTTGGGTCAGGGGATGGGGAAGACTCTGGACAGACCTGGTAAGCCCAAACGGATGGTACGGGTAGGAATGTCTGGAGGAGGCCCCTGTCCGACAGACTTTCAACTCGCATCTCCGGCGGAGCTTTTCGTGCACCCCTGTGGAGGCTGGGGGCATTGAACC
>NW_023266503.1:2360-2591 GCF_013103735.1 Etheostoma cragini
GGTCAGGGAAGCCGTCCGACTGAAGAAGGAGTCTTTCCGGGATATGTTATCCCAGCGGACTCCGGAGGCAGTGGCAAGGTACTGACGGGCCCCAAGGCTTGCACTCTCTGCCGTGACAGAGGTAAAGCTAGGGAGATGTTCAGAGAAGACGTCGAGAAGGACTTTTGGTCAGCATCAAGGTGCTTCTGGAAAACTCTCCGCCACCTTAGGATAGGGAAGCGAGGAATCATC
>NW_023266504.1:0-1406 GCF_013103735.1 Etheostoma cragini
GTGGAAGAAGAAGGTAAAGAAGTGGAAGAAGAAGTTAAAGAATTAAAGAAGTGGAAGAAGTTAAAGAAGTGGAAGAAGTTAAAGAAGTGGAAGAAGAAGGTAAAGAAGTGGAAGAGGTTAAATAAGTGGAAGAAGGTAAAGAAGTGGAAGAAGAAGGTAAAGAAGTGGAGGAAGAAGTGGAAGAAGTTAAAGAAGTGGAAGAAGAAGTTAAAGAAGTGGAAGAGGTTAAAAAAGTGGAAGAAGAAGTTAAAGAAGTGGAAGAAGTTAAAGAAGTTAAAGAATTAAAGAAGTGGAAGAAGTTAAAGAAGTGGAAGAGGTTAAAGATGTGGAAGAAGAAGTTAAAGAATTAAAGAAGTGGAAGAAGAAGGTAAAGAATTAAAGAAGTGGAAGAGGTTAAAGAAGTGGAAGAAGTTAAAGAAGTGGAAGAAGTTAAAGAAGTGGAATAGGTTAAAGAAGTGGAACAGGTTAAAGAAATGGAACAGGTTAAAGAAGTGGAACAGGTTAAAGAAGTGGTAGAAGAAGGTAAAGAAGTGGAAGAAGAAGTGGAAGAAGTTAAAGAAGTGGAAGAGGTTAAAGAAGTGGAATAAGGTAAAGAAGTGGAAGAAGAAGGTAAAGAAGTTGAAGAAGTGGAAGAAGAAGGTAAAGAAGTGGATGAAGAAGTGGAATAAGTTAAAGAAGTGGAAGAAGAAGGTAAAGAAGTGGAAGAAGAAGTTAAAGAAGTGAAAGAACAAAGTAAAGGAGTTGAAGAGGTTAAAGAAGTAGAAGAAGGTAAAGAAGTGGAAGAAGAAGTTTAAGAAGGTAAAGAAGTGGAAGAAGAAGTTTAAGAAGTGGAAGAAGAAGGTAAAGAAGTGGAAGAAGAAGTGGAAGAAGAAGGTAAAGAAGTGGAAGAGGTTAAAGAAGTGGGAGAAGGTAAAGAAGTGGAAGAAGAAGTTGAAGAAGTGGAAGAAGAAGGTAAAGAAGTGGAAGAGGTTAAAGAAGTGGTAGAAGAAGTTAAAGAAGTGGAAGAAGAAGTTAAAGAAGTGAAAGAAGAAGGTAAAGAAGTGGAAAAGGTGAAAGAAGTGGAAGAAGGTAAAGAAGTGGAAGAAGAAGTTAAAGAAGTGGAAGAAGAAGGTAAAGAAGTGGAAGAGGTTAAAGACGTTAAAGAATTAAAGAAGTTGAAGAGGTTAAAAAAGTGGAAGAAGAAGTTAAAGAAGTGGAAGAAGTTAAAGAAGTTAAAGAATTAAAGAAGTGGAAGAAGTTAAAGCAGTGGAAGAGGTTAAAGAAGTGGAAGAAGAAGTTAAAGAAGTTAAAGAATTAAAGAAGTGGAAGAAGTTAAAGAAGTGGAAGAGGTTAAAGAAGTGGAAGAGGTTAAAGAAGTGGAAGAAGAAGGTAAAGAATTAAAGAAGTGGAAGAGGTTAAAAAAGTGG